>NC_091938.1:29283425-29455925 GCF_041260155.1 Ptychodera flava | reverse complement strand
CTATAGTCAATGCACTAAGTCGCCATCGCGCGTTCTATTAGTGATATCACAGCTACTTACGCCAAATCGGGGCGAGCTCGGCAATTTCCGAAAAATGTCGCAATGATTGAATTCAAAACGTGCAACTTTTCCTGTGTTTTCGTCAAAATAACTCAATACAACCGTCTAAAAATTGCTAAAATAAGCTTCAGTTTGTATGTAAATGTGTGTTTATTAATACCAATTTTATTGACAGCCAGAACTAGAGTGCAGGCCTCAAGTAAAACCTCAAAATATGGCGGTACGTACACTTTAATGGTCAAACATTTCAAGTGGTTTGCGTTGACCCGTTGAGTTGTATATCTGAGGATTGCAAGATGCATGGAACTTAAGCAATAGATTCCATTACTTTGTACTTGAAGTAATCTGTTGATATATATATATATATATATATATATATATATATATATATATATATATATATATTATATATATATATATATATATATATAATTCCTTTCTATATACATTTTCCATATGTTCGATCTCTCTCTCTCTCTCTCTCTCTCTCTCTCTCTCTCTCTCTCTCTCTCTCTCTCTCTCTATATATATATATATATATATATATATATATATATATATATATATGGGGATGTACAACGCAAACCAGCCTCATATGTCGTAGACTATTTGATTAGGTATCCATTAAACATGAAATCATATAAGAATACTCATCCTTGGAAACTACACCTCAACATTAGCATATCAACCTCACATCAATCATTTTTAAACACGTCTCACCAAACTATGCTTCGATTATGCTCGCTTTGAAAGATATCGTCATGGTAACCCTGCAGCATTTATTATAACTTTAACCAACGCATCACAAAGTAAACACTTTACTAAATCTACAAACAACGTTGTTATTAGGTAAAACCGGATTTTAAATACACAAATAAAGAAAATATTTTGGTGAAGGGAGGAATCGGATCTCAACTACTAAGCTTCCTGAGCTATCTCATCGACAATTATTTGTTCATGCTCAGAAATTAATATAATGGATTCAACGTATTCGTGTCGTTTGAATGCCAAATTGTAATCATCATAAGCATTTAATCAGTTAAGTGGGTTCTTTCCACAAGCCTTTGATACACCGAACGTGGGTCGCATGAAACTATGTACATATCTGTCGTCGTTTCAAAAGGGACTATTGCAATGTGATAATGATATGGCTCTGGAACGTTCCAAGCGTTTACATTAGTACCTATTTTGAAACTCTAAAATTTTTAACAGAAAAATGACACATTGCAAGCTACAAATGCGGTGATAACGCTAAAAAAGCAATGTCTTTTCATAAATTGTTCCTCTCTCAAGAAGATGGAATGTATGCGTTTTATTTCGCTCTCAGTCCCTTTTGTCGGTTTAAATTAGCCAGAGATCGGTATGTTCTCAATACAAACCCATAATGAGATAAACTGAGGCAAAGTAGATATTTTACCGTGCATGTATGTGCTACTTTTACGTTTTGGAACTACCCTATACCATATTCATAGTATCAGCCTTCAACACTAAAGGAAAAATTAATGAAAGCAATACAGTAATTCCGATATTCTTAAAATTCATCTCAAGATTTCTATGATAACTCATTATCAACGCTTCTGCATTTACAACACGTATCGGTGGATGTTAACATAACCAGCTCAAGAGAAAACACTTTAATTTCACATTCAAACAGATTCCAAAAGTGCTTAATGAATAGGACGTCAGCATGGTAACAGCAAAGCAAACATTCACTTCAACCTACGCATTACAAGAGTGACATTAATGGTTCAGATCATTAAGGCAAAAAGTTCATAAGTGTATAAAATAAGGTCCTTTTCGCCGTGCATATCTTACGCAATTTATCCGAAACACACCATAGTGGCAAATTGCAGTTTAGGGCTTTTTGTATTTTGAATTATAGTTAAAGGCGCCAAGAGTGGCACTTTTATCACGTGATATGGAAAGGACCATATAGCGATACGGTGGCATTGTCCAAAATATTTTGAACAATTTAAGACTGTATGGTCCTTGTCGTAAGGAAAAGTCTTTCTTGGCTTGCCAGAAATCAGGTGTGAAAAACCCATGAGATGTTTATTTAAAAGATACAAAGCATCTCATGCCACTTAATACAAAGCTGTAATTCTTAAGGCCGCAAACTGTCATCTCAACATTTCTTGAAAATGTTTTGCCATACCTAATAATATTCAATATTAACTAAACCTTTCGCCGATAGGGTTTCATTGGTACTTGAAAGGTCATGAAAGGTCATACAAGTTTTCATTAAATTTGAAAGAAAAAGAACGAGGATGAATAACGCGTAGTATATTTTGCCTTTCCCTATGGCAGTGTATTTAAAGTACCATGGCGAGGGACGACAGTGAACTGATGGACGACAGGAATGGCAAAAAATATTCTGCAACGGTGCAGTTTTCTTGCAAAGAAATGGGGGAATATTTCTGCTATTGACAAATTCATAAATTTCATTACTATTCCACCTACCCTCCCTTCCAAAGTTGTAACTTCGATGCAAGGATACAGTCTCTCTCTCTCTCTCTCTCTCTCTCTCTCTCTCTCTCTCTCTCTCTCTCTCTCTCTCTCTCTCTCTCTCTCTCTCTCTCTCTCTCATCAAAGCATACATATATATGTAAATGTAAACATATGTATATATAATATTATATATTTCAAAGGATACATGCATATATATATATATATATATATATACATATATATATATATATATATATATATATATATATATATATATATATATATATATATATATATATGTGTGTGTGTGTGTGTGTGTTAACAGTGTTAACAGTTAAAACAGAGCGTTATACATAATAGCACATATTACTAAGTGGATGTAATAACATTTGTGACTCGTTTCATGCATCCTGCAATCTTCAGACAGACAGTCAGAACTTGCAGGAGTCTTAGCTCCCCACTCTCACTTATATGGTTGAGACGTACCTTCATCTTTCGAGCTGGTGTTAGAAATTGATGAATAATATTTTGTTTTGGTGGCAACAATTTGAAACCATCTGAGGGCGTTCAGACAAAGCTCAAACAAGTCTTTTTGTATCTGATTGTATGTCTTACTATTGCAGGATGCACGGAACATAATTAACATGTATAATTACTTTATACTTGAAGTACAATTGTGCTAATGCATATATAATATTATATATATATATATATATATATATATATATATATATATATATATATATATATATATATATATATATATATATTTTGTTACGTGCAGAGAAAACGAACAAAAGGGTGAACTCAGCAGTTAACGTTTAAACAAAATTTATTACGAAAATAAAACTAATTACTAAGTCAGGGATAGAGTACAAGCTTTAAAAGTGTACAGACTACTTATCTCAGCTGGGACGGCAAAGCTCCAGTCTCAGAGTTGTAACAGTCAGTTGGATGAATGAACAGTCCTTGCAGGCTTGAAGCTGCACAAAGTCCACAGTATAAATCCAGCGTTGGCAGTGAAGGTCTTGAAAAGTCTTGAGAATGACTACTGCTGGAGTTTAGTAACACACAAGAGACACGATCCCAAAAGTCTGACTGGAAGCTGAGCACGTCCCTTTTATAAAGGCATATAAGAACAATCTAGAACTTTTATTGACATGCTAATTACTGTTCTAAAATTATCTCCCTTACACAACTAATCAACTTTCCAGAACATTCCAAACATGACTAATTGAATTCAAGGTTGTGAGGTCATCAAGGGCAGTGACCTTGAGAATGTTCTAGACTAATTGAACTCAGGTCATGATGAGTGTGGGGGAAATGACCTACATAACACACCCCTCTTCAAAAAAGAAAATTTTTCAAAGAAAAATCTTTCTTTTACAAATGTAATCCTGAAAAGGATTTAAGTACTCAAATTTTGTTTTACTCTAAAGTAAAATTTCTTGAAAGTGAACAACAATAAACTCTAAATACGAGAGAGACAGTCTGCAATTAAATTGTCTCTGCCTTTGATATGTCTAATGTCAAGATTAAACTCCTGTAACATTAAACTCCATCTTAGCAATCTCTGATTTTTGCCTTTAATTTCTGCAGAAAAACAAGAGGGTTGTGATCAATATAAACCACTATTGGCTGATTTGAAGAAGTAACATAAACTTCAAAATGCTGTAAAGCTAATATCAAAGATAAACACTCTTTTTCAATTGTAGAGTAGTTTCTCTGGGATTTGTTAAATTTGCGTGAAAAATAGCAAACAGGATGATCTACACCATGACTATCCTCTTGCAATAAAACAGCACCAGCAGCCGTATCACTAGCATCCACAGCTAATTTGAATGGCAAAGTGAAATCTGGTGCAGACAACACTGGAGCACTTTGCAGTATGGCTTTAAGTGTATCAATGCCTGTTGGCATTGCTCTGACCAAACAAACTTTACTTTCTTTTTAAGTAAGTTAGTCAAAGGCTCAGTAATTGTGGAGAAATTTGGACAGAATTTTCTGTAGTAACCAGCCATACCGAGAAAGCGCATCAGTTGTCGTTTGCAGTTTGGTATGGGAAAACTTGAAATGGCACTGATTTTGGCATCAACAGGTTTTACCTCACCCTGTCCTACAGTATGTCCGAGGTAAGTTACCCTCGCCAACCAAACTCAGATTTGGCAAGGTTGACAGTCAACATTGCTTTGCTCAGTCTCTCAAAGAACTTCCGCATGAGCTTGATGTGTTCCTCCCAGGTGTCACTATACAGGACGACGTCGTCAACGTAAGCTGCACACCCGTCTAGCCCGGATATGACGTCGTTGATCATCCGTTGGAACGTTGCCGGAGAGTTCTTCATTCCAAATGGCATCACCTTGTACTGGAACAATCCGTCTGGTGTAACAAAGGCGGATATTTCACGAGCACGATCCGTCAGAGGGACTTGCCAAAATCCCTTCAGTAGGTCAAATTTTGTCACATACTTGGCTTTTCCACTCGGTCGATGCAGTCATCAATCCTCGGGATTGGGAAAGTGTCTGTCTTTGTTAAAGTGTTGACCTTCCTAAAGTCCGTGCACATACGATAACTGTGATCTGATTTGGGAACAAGTATGCACGGCGAACTCCAGTTACTTTTACTGGGTTCAATAAAGTCATTGTCCAGCAGGTATTTGACTTCTTCCTGGAGATATTTCGCTTTTGTTGGATTCAGTCTGTATGGATGTTGTTTTACAGGCTTACTGTCCCCAACATCAACGTCGTGATAGATGACGTTTGTCCTCGTTGGAACATCTTGAAACAGGTGTTTATATTCGTGGAGCAGTTCTTTCACCTGTTGTTGTTGTTCTGGCTGGAGGTGTGCCAACTTTTGAGACTCCAGCTTCTCCAGGATTTCTGAGTTCTGAAGCTTGACCGAGCCCAGCTTTGAGTTTAGAGTATTTTCACTCAAGTCAGTTTCAGTATCACTATCTTCATAATGGTTTGAACTGACTGCACTGACAGGCTGAGTTATATTAGTAGGATTATCCCTATCCAAATATGGCTTAAGCATATTTATGTGACATAGCTGTTTTTGTTTTCGCCTGTCAGGTGTTATTATGATGTAATTTAAATCACTCAATTTCTTATCAATTAGGTATGGCCCAAAGTAACGAGCATGGAGTGGTTTGCCAGGAATTGGAAGTAGAACAAGAACTTTTTGACCTGGTTCAAACTTCCGTTTTGAGGTGCTTTTATCATATTTGGTTTTCATTGACTGCTGAGATGACTCAAGATTTTCTCTGGCTAATTCACATGCTTTAGAGAGTTTTGTACGAAAATCTGACACATATTGCAAAATATTCAGACAATCATCATCGTCTGATAGGAATTTCTCTTTAACGAGCTTAAGTGGGCCACGGACTGTATGTCCAAAACAAGCTCAAATGGGCTAAAACCAAGAGACTCTTGAATTGACTCTCTAACAGCAAAGAGCAGAAAATGAATTCCTTCATCCCACTGCTTCTCTGTGTCAAAACAGTAGGTCCTAATCATGTTTTTCAAAGTTTGATGAAATCGCTCAAGAGCACCCTGACTCTCTGGATGATAGGCGGATGACCTATACTGTTTAATGCCTAGCTGATCCATTACTTGTTGAAAAATTCCAGACATAAAGTTGGAGCCTTGATCGGACTGGACACGTTTAGGGAGGCCAAATAAAGTGAAAAATTTGACTAAAGCTTTCACTATAGTCTTTGTCTTTATGTTTCTCAGTGGTATGGCTTCTGGGAACCGGGTTGATGTACACATTATTGTCAGCATGTACTCATTTCCTGATCTTGTTTTTGGTAAGGGCCCAACACAGTCTATTAGAATCCTACTAAATGGTTCTTGAAATGCAGGAATTGGCTGTAAAGGGGCCTTTGGAATGGTCTGATTCGGCTTCCTACCATCTGACATGTGTGACAAGTTTTACAGAAATGTGTTACATCCTGCCTGAGATTAGGCCAATAAAAGTGACTGAGAATTTTATGATAAGTTTTCCTTACTCCCAAATGACCAGCCCAGGGCGTTTCATGGCCAGGCGCAATATTTCAGCACGGTAGGGCTTTGGAACCACAATTTGATGTTTTATAGCCCAATCGTCATCAACCAAAACATCTGGAGGTCTCCATTTACGCATGAGAATACCAGATTTTGTATAATAGGAAACAGAGCTATCTGAAGTTTTATCTTCGTCATCTACCCTGTCAAACAAACACAAAATATCTGGGTCTTTGTGTTGTTCTGCAATGAGATTTGATCTAGAAAATGTCTGACTTTGGTCCGCAGAAGTTTTACTGGAAGTTTCAAATCCACGAGGGATAACGGAATGATCCGTGTCAAACACCTGACTGAGAAAGGTGTCATTAAGTCAACATCTGTGACATTATTTTGAGAGTATTTTGATTCTCGGAAGTTTTCTTTGACATGGCTCGAGTAATAGCACATGAAGGAAATAAATCGGGTATCTCTTGTTCAATTGGCTCTGGATCCTGATCTAAACTAGGATTATCAGTCACAAGTGGATTAGTAATGACCTTGTCCCCAGCAAGGTCGTTTCCAAGAAGAAGGTGAATCCCTTCAAAAGGCAAAAAAGGCCTAATACCTAAAGTCACAGGTCCAGAAACAAAGTCCGAAGACAAATAGACATTATGGAGAGGAACAGGAATAAAGTCATTGCAATCTACCCCCTTAATAAGAACTTTAGAACCTGAAAATGACTTTTCAGAAAACGGCAGGGTATCTGCCAACAAAAGAGACTGGGAAGCCCCGGTATCTCTTAAAATTTTGACAGGGGTAGCGGAAGAAAAATCACTAGAAAGTGATATAAAACCATCATGAATAAATGGTTCGAAAATACCCATAATGCTATCTTGAGAAGAATTGACCTTGACCTCATTAATTGGGGATAAGAGGGGTTTAACCTCAGAAAATGTGTTGCACACATTATTAGACTCTAATTGAGTTGATGAAGAAATAAAGCCGGTTGGCTTAGATCCACTTTGACCACTTTGACCTTCACGTTTTCTTTTCAATTTGAAACACTCTGACATTAAATGGCCGTCTTTCTTACAATAATTACAAGAAAGTGTACCAAACTGTTTGTCAGAAGGAGATTGAGACCTGGGATCTGATGATGTGGGAGTGTTACTTGAACTCTGTGAACTGTTGTCATTTGATTTTCTACTGTCCTTTGAACATTCTTGGACGAAAAGGAGGAGTTAAATTTACCTGCATTGTTTCTGTAGGAAAAGGACTGGGATGGTTTGCTGAGAAATGAAGATTTGTGGGTCAATGAATAATCATCGGCCAAACGTGCAGCAACCTCTAATGTATCTGCCTTTTGTTCATTGATAAACGTCTTGATGTCACTCCGGATGCACCTTTTAAATTCCTCAATCAAAACAAGTTGTCGTAATTTGTCATAATTCTGACTGACCTTTTCAGAAGAACACCAACGATCAAACAGTTGTTCTTTTGTTCGAGCAAATTCAACATAAGTTTGATCCTTCACCTTCTCACAATCCCTAAATTTCTGACGGTAAGCTTCAGGCACCAACTCATACCCTTGAGAATTAATTCCTTCACAGAATCATAATCTGAAGCCTGCTCTACTGACAACTGAATGTAAATTTCTCTGGCTTTACCCACCAAAGCACTCTGCAAAAGCATAGACCAGGACTCCTTAGGCCAATTCAGACTCTGAGCAATTTTCTCAAAATGGAGAAAATATTTATCAACATCCTTTTCTTGGAAAGGGGGAACTAACCTGAAATGCTTAGTGATGTCAAAATTGTCTGAAGGGAAGAATTTTCCTGACTTTCCAAGCTCTAAACGTCTCATTTCTAACTGCAGTCGGTGTTCAGCTAATTCTCTTTCCTTTTCTTTTTCCTCTCTTTCTTTCTCCCTTTGTCTTTCTTCCATTTGCAATTCTTTTTCTTTCATTTCCAATTCCCTCTCTTTCTGTCTTTCTTCCATTTCTAATCTTTCCTGCCTTTCTTTTTCTTTCTGTCTTTCTTCCATTTGCAATTCTTTTCTTTCATTTGTAATTGCATTTGTATTTTTTCTTTTTCTAATGCCAATTTTTTAAGCTCCAAATCTGCCTGAATTTCTAATTCTAATTTTTTGAGTTCGAAGGAAGACTCAGGCTCATAATCTTTTAAGGCAGACTCTTCAAAATGGCCAGAATTAACTAAATGTTTTGCAATCTTGAATTGAATTTCTCGCTTGCGCATAGATCTTTTGACTTCTACTTTAAGGAAATTGGCCAGTGTATGAGGTTGTCTTTTCTGAGGGAATTAAATGTGTCCTGATCAAGGTCATCCATAAATTCGTCTGGCTTGAATTCCGCCATGATTGAATTTCGCTGAGTTCACAGTATACAGTAGTTTTGAAAAGGCTGTCAAAATGTTGTCAAACGGCTCAAAATATTCGTCTCCCGGACAAGCCCCCAATTTTGTTACGTGCAGAGAAAACGAACAAAAGGGTGAACTCAGCAGTTAACGTTTAAACAAAATTTATTACGAAAATAAAACTAATTACTAAGTCAGGGATAGAGTACAAGCTTTAAAAGTGTACAGACTACTTATCTCAGCTGGGACGGCAAAGCTCCAGTCTCAGAGTTGTAACAGTCAGTTGGATGAATGAACAGTCCTTGCAGGCTTGAAGCTGCAACAACAAGTCCACAGTATAAATCCAGCGTTGGCAGTGAAGGTCTTGAAAAGTCTTGAGAATGACTACTGCTGGAGTTTAGTAACACACAAGAGACACGATCCCAAAAGTCTGACTGGAAGCTGAGCACGTCCCTTTTATAAAGGCATATAAGAACAATCTAGAACTTTTATTGACATGCTAATTACTGTTCTAAAATTATCTCCCTTACACAACTAATCAACTTTCCAGAACATTCCAAACATGACTAATTGAATTCAAGGTTGTGAGGTCATCAAGGGCAGTGACCTTGAGAATGTTCTAGACTAATTGAACTCAGGTCATGATGAGTGTGGGGGAAATGACCTACATAACAATATATAATATATATATATATATATATATATATATATATATATATATATATATATATATATATATACGAATGAGTGTGTGTGTTGTGTGTATAATATATGTGTGTGTGTATTTCAACAATAAAGGAAAAATAAAAGCAATACAGTAATTTCTTAAAATTCATCTCAAGATTTCTGTGACAACTTTCAGTGAATTGTTAGATCTCAGATCAATATAAGTAATTTATGCAAATTAGAATAAAATATTTTAAGAGAGGAAATAATACTGAATCATCGGTTTAACGCACACAGTTAATGAAAGTCACTTATTAGCCTGAGAGTGAAAATGATGATAACGCCGAGGAAATAAATACTGTGGTACTTATTTTTACTGACTCTAAATTTTTTGAAGCCGTATGGCATGGAAACGTAAGTAGAAGTTAAACAATCCAATCAGGCCGTCAGTAGGCTTATGTGTGTACGTTAGACAACAGAGCGCAGGTACTAGGTCGCGCGAACTGCTGATGAGCAGCTGGCTAAAACAATTATATCTGGTTGGTCGATTGTCACTTTTCACAGCAATTTAGGGAGTCTAGTGTATATTCAGTGACAATGGTAAGATTCAGCGGTGATGAAATACTTGCCATCGTGTCGGTTATGAATATATTACAACATGTGAAAACGTGTACATACGCCGACTTATGTTGACGTTGTTCCGAGCATGGAGGTGCCTCTATTTTCTGTCACAGTGTTAGCCAACAAAAGAATGCGTCCGATGTGGCCGCTTGCATTGCTACTTTCATGTAGCCACAGTCCGACCAAGATCGATACCGTTCTGTCGTTTGCATTTCAATCTTAACGGCATTCAGTTGTCAATTTTCTTACAAAGTCATCCGTCAACATCAAAGTTCGTTTTTCATAAAAGTTTTGTAATTGATAATATAGACTAATTGAGAACAATTGGGTGTCCGTGACATAACGAAGAAGATAATAATCTTTACGGCCCTGATACGGCTTTTGCGGCCCGAGGTCGTACGGCGGAAGGGCCCGAGCGTGCGAGGGCCCGTACGCCGTACGACCAAGGGCCGCAAAAGCCGTATCAGGGCCGTAAAGGTTTTATCATATACCTTATGGAATGATAAATATGTAGTTTACATAATATTCAACGTTGTTTAGGAGATAAAAATGCGTGCGATATCAAAGATTCATCGCCATTTGTGTAAGTTTTTCAGAAATACGATGGCCGCTTCCCGTCGCGGATTGACATACATAATGACGTCATTTGTTTACCTGCAGAATTCTAGAACGCGCAAAGCAACATCCGTACTGTACGTGACCAACAGAGACCAAGGCTGAAATCGAGGTGTATGGAGGACAAAAGCGTGTTGTCAGTTTCTGGTAATTTTTACTGAACAGGCACGCACTTAGTATACACAGGATTTCACTAGAATTTAGAAATAAAAGCCGATGTCACCTGCACGGCCCCACTGTCGCCACGCGCAACTACGATCTGAGTGAGCAGACGTTTTCCTAATCTCGCGCTGGCTTTGTGTACGAATGGAACGTTTGCAGATAGCAACGCGCGTAGTAACCAGAATCGAAATAGTTCAGAAATGCACGCGATTGCCCATATTTGGGCACCGGGCCGGGGCGTGATACGTAAAAAAAATGCACGGATCTGAGGGCGCTTCCTCCCATAGCTTTACACAGGCACGTGAATGTAGGTATATGATACAAGCTGGGGATCGCAGGTCGAAACAGAACGACGAAGGTCAAACAGAAGGACGAAACTACAAACTGATGAGCGCATATCAAAATAAAACGACGCAGGTCAAGCGTAATTAAAACAGAGCAACGGAATATTGCAAACTGAGAGATTAAGTGTCGTTTTTGTCGACGGTATAAATCGCCTTATGTGGGTACTGTGTTAATGCATGGCAGATAATAAAGATGATCATACAGGTGATTTTGCATCTTGCCATTGCCTAAAAACATCAACAATCAGATCTCTCTAAGATAAATAAAACAACTACCGTATGCATGCAGATTTCACGGTTGTGGTGTTCAACCATCTGCTTGGACACGTATGTACCTTATCAACACGATCATACACAGTCTTGCACGGTGTTACGAAATTTTTCGTATAGTAGAAAACCCCTCCCCACAAGAGGAGGGACTGCGATACGGTTAAATTTCCTCCGTACGGAGGGACTAAGATAGATCCATGAACATAGGTATTAGATATTCTCGTTTTTAACAATTTAGTGGCCCTTAAAAAGGCCGTTTGTATGTAGTCCTGGGAAAGACTCTTCTGCCTATGTCCAGCGACGTCCGACACACGGTATCCCGGGTAAGTTAGGATCGCGGTTACTCTACCGACGGTCACTCTACCCCACGTGTCTGGATTCAAAGACCGGACGAGGGAAGTCACGCATACAGGCATAACTTCGAGTCTTGTGACAAAAATTTCATCGGTACGCATTTACTACTGTTTTCGTGAAAGGTTTCTCTGGTCAAGCCATGCAAATCTACTATCTAGCATGTTCTAGAATTTTATGTACATCCGCAGTCGAACTGATGAATTTTTATATCGCAGCGCTCCTTGTCCGTCTCCTAGCAAGCGGTTTGTCGTAGTTGGGTATTACGAAATTGAATGCGGTCTGGAAAAAATGCGTTTCCTGTTACTCGACCAACTCTAGTTCAAACCCTCTGAGCTATTTCGGTTTATCGATAGCAAATAGAACACAAAGTTCAGCTACTGTACAGATTCACATAAAGAATCGCGTAAAATCATGTATGTAACAACTAAGGTTTCTTTAATTTGTCTTAAAGGTGAGGGATTTGTTGGCAACTAGAAGCTGGTTGACGTCATAATGATGTAATTTTGGTTTTTTTTGTCTTTTTGTTTTGTATTTTGATATCTCATTAGTTCCACATAGCTGTTTGTCTCTAGAGTTTCAACACACCATATTATTCTCGTTTTGAATCTATGAAATATCATAAGGTAAAATACTTAAAGTTTGCTTACTATTTAGACCCTGCCACGTATATCTGCACCTTCGCAGTTACCTATTTTAAAGCTTGTACAAAAAACCAGAAGTTACCGGCGATTGAAGGTAAATTCTGCACATCCATATTCTGCAAACTTTTGCAGCAAGGTTTCATCCTTAACTATCCCGAAACAATTAAAAATCCTCCGAAACAATTAAAAACCCTTGAATGGAAAAGTTAATCAACCCATGGACGTAAAGTACGTCCATGCTCAAGCGAACGGAAAACAGCGACACGTCGCTCCTTGTCTCTACATGGATTCTAATAACAAGCAGGAATCCGAGAGGACAGACTTCGACTTGCAACATGCATCAGCAAGCTTAGGCCCTGTATAGGAGTAACAGCTTTGAAGCTGCATGGGGGAATGCTTCCGACGTTGTCGTGATCGCGCTGATCAACCATTCAATATGAAGACCTTTAAAGATTACCAGAACAAAAGCTTGTCGGTAACACACCATTATCGCAGAAACAATGAAGACATAAGTTTGCTTTCGAAATCTTTCAGATTTTCCTCTATTTATGTAAAGGTCATTCAATTTCAATTTCGATTGTATACCGTTTGTGCTGAATTTAAATACAGCGCCTTTGTCGTGAGATATTAATATTTGTCAGAGCGAAGTCCGATATCTGTTGGCTATTCGCTGTCACGTAAGGTTTACGTCACAGCGTCTGAGCTCAGGTTTGAAATCTTGTAGGCTTATGACCAAAAGTCGCTTCAATTTCTGGTCGAAAACGTATCACAAAATGACCGTTACAATTATAAACCTGGTAAATACTGGAATTATGTCTGCAGGATTAGCAGAGATGGCAAGTTGAGAAAATTGTGTAATTAACATTAGAGCATATTAAAGTGGCACTCCCACTTGGTAACATTTTTAAGCATATTTTTGTTAATGCCAACGGTCGATATTTGACGTGGCGACTGCGGGCGGATCGCGAGATATCGATAAAAACATGTCCTCAAAAAAGTAAAGGTTTGAATTCCGGTGGCCCACCTAAATTCAGCTTCCGAACATCGAACGTTCGGCACTGGGCCATTGTCAACTAAGCTATGGAGTACGAGTCTACACTTACGCTACTGTATGCCACAGTACTACTCGCGTCGGTGATCGGTCATGCCCCCTGGGGGAAAGCCAAGTCTTACGGACTCTGAGAAAAAAACGGAAACAACGTTTGATTCCACCAGAATTCGCATAGGTGACTAGCACAGTTACGTGCGGTTGATACATAGCGGCCCCGAGTGGTATGCATAGACGCATACCACCGCGCGCGGCGTACTGTGTGGCAGACGGCAAAATGTAGTCATCGGAGGCGGCTAATATTAGACACGTGGAAACTGATGTTTATGTGGTATAGGTTAAAAATATATTACAACTGATTAAGATTGATGAAAACGACAAAACCCAAGGAGAAGTTTTACAAAATCACCTGATGTAATGGCATAGTGCTGTATATAAAGTCTTTTCAGTGGGAAGTAAATTAATTGCGTCGTTCGAACTTATTGTGGACTCCTTAGAATATCGTCAATCAGCACAACAACAAACCTTTGAGGGATTTCGGGTCAAAATCAGAAACGATCGTAAAACTTCGGGATGTGAAAAATACGCTCGGGAAATGACATATTATTATCGATATCTCGCGATCCGCAAGCAGTCACCATGTCAAATATCGACCGTTGGCATTAAAAAAAATGTGTTTTGAAAATTAAACCAAGCAGAAGTGCCTCTTTAAACATTTTAAGTAACCTAGTGTTTGGCTGGGAGGAGAACTCACTGGGACGAGAACCAGGGATCAAAAATTGTCGCTTTAATACAAAAGCCGTACTTAGTCTTCTTAGGGTTGATGAGTTCTCTAAAGGTTGGTCAAAGGTCGCCAACTGCATTCTTTAAATTTCGAGAACATTTTGCCCCGTACTAATTAATAATCGATACAAACAAACGACGGTATGGTTGCCTTAATACATGAAAGATCATGAGGTTATCCAAGCTTTCATGACATTTAAATGCAAAATAAAGAGGATAAATAGCACGTTATTTAACAGAGGAGGCATGTAATTTAAGTACCATGGTGAGCTAGGAAAGAGGACTGACGACAAAAATGACACAAAAAATCTGCAACGGCGGTTGAAACATGACGTTTTTGTTCTTGAAATCAAATGCGGTACTATTTCCCGTTATTGACGAATTCACCATTTTCACTCATACATAGCCCACTCTTTCTTCCTAAGTTGTAGTCTTCCTTCGATACTAGACTAAAATTCTCCTGCTCTTTCTCTCTCTCCTAATTTGTATGTATGCATTAACTTTTTTGGAACTTACAATTTTGACTCATAGTACCACTGAAGCACGGTGGACAATGGCATTGGTGTAAACCTTGATTTCCAGACGTGCAGGTACCACCATTCTCACAAAGGCAAACGTTACAAGGACTAACATCTGTGTTCAATTGAATAAGAACACCTGCACCTGTAAGAAAGAAGACATATTATATATATATATATATATATATATATATATATATATATATATATATATATATATATATATATATATATATATATATATATATATATATAACGCAAATTACTTCAAATACGAAGTCTGTTACATAAGTTTCATGCATCCTGCAATCTTCAAACAGAAGTAAAAGGATTTCTAGCTAAAATTCGATAAGTAGTCTTTGTTTTCGTTGTGACATTTTGAATCAAACTCAGAGCGTTTGCTAAATAGTGTAGATTTGTCAGCATTGATAATGTGCAGCTTTTCTGACACACAAAGATTACATCGCTTGCTTATGTTAGCAAGCAGAAGTGTAAGCGTGTTTTAAATGTTTTCGGTTAGGCCGATGTAATGTTCACCTCATGGGCATTGCTTGTAACAGTAGCTTATACGCATTTAGACTTGCAAGTGGATAATTGAGTGGATAATTGGCCTTGATTAGCTGTATAAGGCTGATTGTGTGTATTTTGTAGCGGCCTTAAGTTGGTCATATGATCTTGAGATAGAGAAATTGTAATTTGACAGAAGGACGTGATATTTGTACAGTTTGAAATACGGCATGAACTTGAGCTAAACGGATCATATTGTTGTGAAAATACGCTATTTATAAACAACATGATTGAAACCAATATGGAAATAGCATATTGTCGTAATGCTGGTTGAAGCAGAAATTTTAAGCTCGCTAACATTTTTTGCAATTCACTTCCGTTTATTTGGTCATTTGTGATATTGCCACTTTCAGCTAAGAGAGCACCAAACAATTTCGATAAATTGAACACTTAAAACATTCTATTTAACTAATAGAGTTCCGAAATTTTTTTGAAACATTATGCCTTTTCGAGGCATGCCGTGGTTTAAAGAGTAACCTTGATAATATTTTGAATATGGAGAACCTTCAGACGGCAAAACGATGTTTTATCTGCGGACACATTTAAAGAAGGGTGAGACTCAGATTTTTTTTCAGCCTAAGAACAACAACTTATTTATCTAGATGAAACAATTGCTCAAAATAAAGGTTTACAATTGCAAGTGCTGTTGTGAAGTGCAGGTTGTAATGTGAGAATTTGCATAAAGCCTCTGAATAGATATATTGGATACCAATCATCAAAGACAACGCAGCGTAATGTAACCGTCTTAGAGGTAATGAGAGTTACTCGTGTTGTTTTATTGCAATGATTTCATTCAAAATAACATGTGTCGTGTTTAGATTGTTAACAAACAGTATTGGTGGCCAAAGCAATTGGCAGAAAAAGTACAAAGCAATGACATGAAGTGTATGACACATAACGATTGATGGCTAATGTTCTGTTTAAAATAAAAAAGGCAACATAAATATAAAAGACGGGCAAGTTGCGTTCGCTATAATACCTAACAGCAAAATTAAGGTCAAACGTCCATCCCAAATTTTGAGCCACTGTAGAGTGGCTCTTCACTGGTTCGTGTCCCACAGAAAACAGTCTAATCTTGGCTAGCCTTAAATAAGGTGTCAAAAAAATAATGAGATGTGAATTAAAAGGAGACAGTGTATCTCGTTTCACCTAAAACAAAAGCTGTACAATTGCTGATATCTGCAAAGCTAGGTCAAAAGTCGCTAACTGCCATCTCATAATTTCTGAACAATGTTGTCAAATACTGATTACTATTAAATACTAACTTCACCTTTGCCGATTTAATTGCTTCGAAACATGAAAGATCATAAAATGTTATACTAGCTTTCATGATATTTAAATGGAAAGTAGCGAGGATAAATAATAACCCTTCGTAGTTTTAGCTTCTTCAACAGGCTGGAGTGATTAAAGTACTGTGGTAAATGCGGAAAGAGAACTGAGCCAGAGATGACAAAAATATTCTGAAAGGGCATAGCTTTCACATGATGTTTTTCTTCTTGTAATGTAATGGGAAAATGTTTCATATTTTGCCTTTTCCCGCGTGTCTCTCTCTCTCTCTCTCTCTCTCTCTCTCTCTCTCTCTCTCTCTCTCTCTCTCTCTCTCTCTCTCTCTCTCTCTCTCTCTCTCTCTCTCTCTCTCTCTCTCTCTCTCTCTCTCTCTCTCTCTCGTATCACTGTATACAGATGTCCTCGTGGGTAATTGCAGTACTCGCACTGGGCAAAATGCTTGATATACAACAACATATACACATACACTGACACAGTACTTGTGTCAAATACGTTAAGTGTACACGTACGTTTACTAATAAAATGCAAAACTACAGTGTAAACTAAGTGTGCAAGGATTTGCATTACGTACACTCATGATTTGCATAGATATACGCGATGCATATCAACATATTGGAAAGTTCCATATACAAAGATATAAGCTTACGTTGCGTATGCAATTAATATTGTGTTCCATGTACGTCAATATACGTAAATATGCTGAGCGCATATCAAGCATGTTGTCCAGTGTCGATGCAACTGGTGAGCATTATACATAATAACACAAATTACTTCAAGTAAAAAGTCATAGTATCCGTAAATTTAGTGTATGCATCCTGCACTGCTATTAATATATATATATATATATATATATATATATATATATATATATATATATATATATATATATATATATATATATATATATATATATATATATAAACATACATATATCACACTATATATAAAACTATTTATATATATATATATATATATATATATATATATATATATATATATATATATATATATATATATATATATATGACACTAACCATCTTCCTAAGTTGACTGTTTGATAACGCAACATATGGAATCATAACAAGTAATCATTCTTGAACTACACCTTAGCTGAAACTTCTTCAACCATCTCAACAACAATTATTTGTCCATGCTCCGAAATACGTATTGAGTCAACGTTTTCATGTTAAGAAAAATGTAGTAAACGTACGATTCACTTCATTTAAATTGCATGCCATTTTAATGCCATACTAGAAATCGTAAGTATCATTGTCAATTAGTTATTAAATTGAATATGATGGTGAAATTGGTGGGTTGAATTTGTGTGCATGTCTGGCGTAGTTTCGTATGTGACTATTGGCATGCGATAATAAGATGGCTCCGGAACATTCGAAGCTTTCCAAGCGTTTCTATTAGTATCGATTTCAAAATTCTAAACATTTAAAGTTATCATCGCATTGTTAGCTAACAATGTGTCATGTTTCCATTATAATGACAGTGTGTTACTTTCATGAAGTGTTTCTCTGTCAGGAAGATGGGCCAGATATCGGTATGTCCTCAATACTTAAGCACTACATCATAAACTGAGTCAAGGTAAATATTTTTTCTTGCATGCATGTTTGCTTGTCAATTGTTGGACTACCTTATACTATATTCATAATATCAGAATTATCAAAATTAAAGGAAGAACAAATAAAAGCAATACTGTAATTTCGTAAAGTTCTCCACAAAATGTATATTATAAGTCATTATCAATACTTCTTCATTAGAGGAGGATATTGACATAACCTGCTCAAGAGAAGCAACTATTTTGAATTCACAAGCAAACAGGACCTTCAAATCGTTGGTCAAGTGCAAGAGGTGTGCATCGCCTGTGTTAAAGCATAGAAGATACCCCCTGTTTGCACAAGGCCACCGAAATGTACTCAATGAATATGATGCCAACGTGGTACCAGAAAAACGAATATTCTCTTCAACCTATGTATCAAAAACCTGATATTCAAATTATCCATATACAACTTCATAATTTGATGTATTTGGTTTGCATACAGATTATTGATAAAACGATATTGTCAACAGTCTTGAGTTGGCCAGATAGGTTTGGAAGAGATGCATTCTGTTTTAATAGTTGATGTTTGTATCGTTAAACGGTTGCACTTTACAGAAACACTCAGGTTTTATAACAATATTTCTTATAAAAATTACAAAAAACCACCCTTATAGTAGACATTTTCAAAGAGCAAGGAATCTTATGTTAAGTATAGGAAAAATAGTATACTCAAAGATTAAGGAGTACATATTTTAGGTATAAAATTGACTTTGATGTTTATAAACTGTAATATCTTATTTGCATTAGAGTATACTCACATAATTAATTTTGTTTAAGGATTTCTATTTTGATTTTGCAAAGACAGACAGAAATATCAGAGGCTATTAAAATTTTGATAACAAAATTGACATTACTGTTATTCAAAATGTAAGGACTTTATTGCTACACAATTTTCTTGTTATTTAATACAGTAATAGAGAATATTATCTGAAAATGTCATAAAATATTACCAAGTATGAGAAGACTTATTCGTTTTTTGAAACTTGAAAGCGGAGGAAGGAAAGAGCAAGAAAATCGGAGAATTTGCATAAATTTTCTTAAAATTACAATGCTTTCTCAATAAACTTTCAACTGATTTTCATGCATAAAGATGTCCCATTCAATATCTCAATTTTGTGCTAACAAATTATTGAAATCTTAATGAATCTTTGCAAAATTATTCTGAGAATAAGGCGCTGTGTTACATGCAACGCCACCTTAATCAGTATTTAAACAGTCTGAAAATATATATATATAAAAAAAAAACATTTTTAATTTCCCTTTCCCGAAATCATTTGCCTTTCGCAAAATTTGTGACTTGCTTGACCCGCAAATAAAATTTTCACGAGCTGTTTTCGCTAGTTTTAGCTATAGGTCAAATTCTAGTCTCCGATATTATTTTCTGCTGCATATCATGTCATTCCCTTTGTAATACGCTCGTGGCATTTTCATTGAGAATAAAGAGAGTACATCGAGCCCTAATAGTTGTCGTTTCTTGAACTTGCATTGTTACTAAAATTACTTGGGGAGGAAACAAACGCTTTGAATAACGAACTGATATTTTCTGGTTGGTGCTATTTACCAACACTGTGCTCTATCGTCCTTTTCCAATCGTACAAAAAATACAGACCTCTAAGAATGAGTCAATCGCGCCAACCAGTGAGCTGAACTGGCTCTAGATTTACAATGTTTATATCGACGATCCAACTATATCTATCTGTGAAAATTGAGTCTTTCATCAGAAAGTAAGGTGGCATAGAGAATCATGGTAACGGTGACGATCATACTTATTTGCACCACCAGTTTAACAGCAAATAAAAACAAGCAAAGATTCTCTCATGACTATACACTACCAAGCGGAACGATAAAAACTTTAACTTCTAGTTCCAAATCTGATATACACTTGCAGGTTTGTGCCAAAAGAAGACTTGTAACAATGCCAGTATTGTTAGAGTTAGTATTTTCAGTTTCCCTTGAGCAACAACGAAATAGATTCTTTGTAATTCTTGCTCACGAGAAAAACGTGTTCTCTGCCGACCCTCTTTTAGTAAAGGTGTACTCTGTTAAATGTGGTGCTCAAGACTTAAGGATTCTTCTTAGTAAACAAATCGTTTGTTTTTAGCACATTTATCAAGGGTCACAACTATTTTCTGCTACACAATGTTATAAAAAGTAATTCTACTTTGACATAGCAGTATTATGCATGAGTATCAAAGCACACACACTTGAGTACTAGACCAGTTATCTCTACTTCCTATTGATGAACAAGGGATATTTTGCCTACCTTTGCCATAACTCGTCACATGACTCAAAAATAGAAACCATAAGATATGTACATGTAACTTGTCGTACGCGAGTGAGTATCGGCTGGCAGCCATTTTAAGAATGCCGAGATAGTCGTCCTACATGTATTTGTGAGTAAAAGTGTGCTACGATTCAGTAGTCATGTAATTATCGTGTATGGCAGCCGATACCAATTAATAATATTATGAGCTCAGTGTATCGTTAAACCTGGCATAGATTAATGTATTTCATTTTCTTTGTAGATTTTTAGAAAAAAAACAATGAAAACATCATCTTAGTAATTGAGAACAACCAGTTGACGACTTTCATAGAAATTTTGCTAGCGATATTGGATATGCTAGCTAATTAGAGTCTAATCTTCTGTAGTGAAATTGGAACTAAGGATGATTGTAAAACCGAAATCAACAATAATATGTTACACTCTTGCTCCTCAAAAAACAGAATGATAACAGTAACATGGCTTGACTTTTGGTATGTCTTTTTCCATTTCCCGTTCTCAAATAAACTGAAATGTAAGAATAAAATTCAAAACTGGAAATTCTCTTCTTCATCTTGTGTCTCTGAAAGAGGCTACCATTGATTGTCTTTTCGAAATTTATGCACTACCTCAGGTGCGATTTTCCCTTTTCCAGACCTCGCAGGGATATTTCGTTCCGCAGGTGACCGTTCAATGTGATATCTTCATTATCCCAGACAACAGGGATGTCATTAGTGTCGACAACGACTTTTGTTCGTGGTGCTGTTACTGAACTCTTAGCAGCATTGTGAAGCGTACACCGTCGCTTAGCTTTTGATCTATACCTCTCCGTCTGTAGTTACATCTTCGTAATCACTAATTATCTTATGAACCTGAAAATACAGTATTGTTCTGAATATTTTGACATTTCTTCTATTCATTGCGAAATTTCTTTAGTTCCACCTAGGTACATACAAATAACGAATGACTGACGCCTTCTACCCCTTGCTGTATTTTCCAGTTATTTCTACCTAAGAAAGTTCCTAGTTTATATTCATAGCTTTAGAAACATTAACTGATTTGAGCAAACCTTGATAGAATTTTGGAGCTGTACGATTTATGCCGTTTTTTCCCTGAACATTTCGCAAATTTCGTTTTCTTTCCTAGCTCAAAGTCTCCCCTCGACTCCAACATCACAATTGCTTGTATTCGTTCATTCATATTCGAATGAACGAAGTCAAATAATGCATTGAAGTGTGCATCTGTTGCACCTGATCAAAAGTTGCCGAACAATGTAATATTGCCAGCAACTGTCTGGAAGGGTTTTTAGTGATGTGGCCTTTATAAAGACGCTGGAACCCGTAGAGGAAAGAGAGCAAGTGTTTAAGTGTGCCCTAACTTTGTAAAACCTGAGTTCCGTCCATCGGAACATAACATGGGTATGCACGCCAGTTCAGTGCTGAACATTTGTTCACGGTTAATCATGCTTGCTCACTAGGAATCCATCAACCCTCATTATTGTGCGTTAGGAATCTTCTACATCTTTAAGAGTTCGGCGCATCCCGCTTACCTTGTGAAATGCATGCTCTGTAGACAAGAAGCTTCAATCTGTCTCTGATTTTTAATGCATAATTAAAGATAGTAATGTAGTGATTGACACATGAACTAAGAATCAGCTGACAGCATATCAGCAAGATTTTCACCATCTTTGACTTGCTACCTGATATACCAAGTACTGCGGTTCAAGCAGAACGGTGGACTTACTGGACTTACCTCAAGTTCACTCCAAATAACACTTAAACCCTAAATCGTTGCAAGTCATGGTACTCTGTTCGTTTCGCCATCTGAAATTTGTGTTATCGTTATATATCTACTGCAAAATGGTATATGGTCCCCTTAAAGGATGTTTCATCCTACTTGAGAATGTCAGTCACTCAGTAGGGAGAAGGAAAATTGTCGGCAATTTTAATATTCATGTCGAAAATCCCGCTGCCACTGACACTAAAACGGTCATAGATATTCTTTAATGTATGGGATTGACTCAGCGCGTGATGAGTCCAACAGGGACTTCAGGGCCGAAGGTTGGATTTTCAACCAATGGGATAGACTGAAAACGTGATTGGTCCAAGACATCTTCGGGGCCATACTCTGGCTTTCATGATCACCAGGAAAGCTGGCCTATATGTTAATAACATTGAGTCTAATGGGCTATTATCACCCGATCATACAGCTCTCCGTATTGAACTGCATTTACGAAACAATGAGGAGTAAAAGTAACCCGGTCTTTCAGATATATGAAAACATCAATGTAAGTGACCTGCAACAACAATTGCATCATCGTTGCAGCCAGTCCTTTTTAGACTGATTGTTCCTAATCTCATCTCGTAAATGAAAATGCGTACAAAAGTGCTCTCCCAGCAGGCAATGGGAACAATCAATTAGTCTATAATGAAGATATCGTGGATAAAGTCTGCGCTCAATAGTTTCCAGAAGAGTTAATCAAATCACTATAAAGGAAAATGAGGGCAACTACACACATCGGCTCCACCAAGTTTGTTTAATATTACGATATGGTGAATTAAAGGATCATTGCAGTTATTTTGTGTGGAATTAAATCTTGATAGGTAGTGGAGAAAATCGGGCCTTGTTGTTTATGAACAAAATCTTTAAATCAGGTCGTAACGGGTATGCAACAATCCTGCGTGATACCCAATCATTCTACTAAAGTCATCGTATTGTCGGGTCGGATTTAAGGCACTCTTCCACACCGTAGACAATATCAGAGAAAAGAAAGGGTCACTTGCATCGGCAATGCCTGACTTGGACTAAGCTACCGTAAAAATATCTTTACAGACTATTTCCGTTCTAAAGTTGGTAATACCTTTCATGACATTTAGATGGAAAAGAATAGGATGCATAATGCGTCGTAGGTTTTATTTCTTCAACAACGTAGTGTAATTGAAGACTGTAGCCTGTAGTCTCTCTCTCACTCTGTCTGTCTGTCTGTCTGTCTGTCTCTCTCTCTCTCTCTCTCTCTCTCTCTCTCTCTCTCTCTCTTCTCTCTCTCTCTCTCTCTCTCTCTCTCTCTCTCTCTCTCTCTCTCTCTCTCTCTCTCTCTCTCTCTCTCTCTCTCTCGTGTCCAACCAAACTAGTCGTTGACTTTTTATTACAGAACCATCTTATACATAAATGCTGATTGTGGAGCTACATGACAGCATAAGCATGGTAATTTTGTATTAATTATTCTTATTTTTTAACATGTCTCACCAAACTGAAGTACATATAGCTCTCCGTAAAAAATATCGGCATGGTAACCATGAAGCAAACATTCAATTGAAACCATGCATCACAAAGCAAACATTCGACTCTACTTAATCATTAATAAACGTAATTAGGTGAGGCTGGAGCTGACATACACAAATAAAGACAATATATGGGCAAAAGGGGGATTCAGATCTCAACGATCTAATTTCTTAGCTTCTTCATTAACTATCGTATCGACAACCAAATAAAACAATGAAAAAATATTTGTTTATGCTCGAAAAATGTACAGTCAATGTACTGTACAATCTGTTTCAAAATTGTATTCCGGACGAATACCGTACTAGATATCTCTAGTATCGCATGCATTTAATCAGTAAATTGTGTTTTCCATCACAAGCTTGCGTTTCACCGAACGTGGGCACAGTGTCCCTGACTTGTTCACTCAGACATTATTCGCTATGGCTTATTTAATTGTAGTAATTTCCAAAAAATGAAACTAAGAATTTAATTTTAACATTCTTTGTTGAAAATATGTTCCAAATTTTTGATGTTATAAAATTTAGTGTAAAATAAATAAGATAGTGATATTTGTAGGTGCTAAAAACTGAAACCGTTTCAAGGTAAAGATAGTACCAACTGAGATGATTTTATCACACCAACTGTCAGACTTCAAAATTTCCTGTGCCATGAAAATTTAAAACGTTAATACCCTTTTTGCCAACACAGATGCAATTTGCCCCCTACTTTCCTTCGAAAATTGTGTATGCCTGTCAAAAACATCTGTCGAAAAATTAACAAAATTGCTATCTCCTCCGTGGTAAACCTGACAGTCAAAACAATCGTATGTTGTGAGAATTTTGAAATATGGACCAAGCTGCTCTATATACAGAAGAAAATTCATTCAATTAAATGAGTGATCTCGTTGTGTACAGATCATGGAAAATTGAGGGTAACATCACTAACTGTAGTGTGCAGCATGAAATTGTATTGTGTATATAAGCTATCGTTTGAAGTGAGACTATTGCGGTGTGATGAACGTGTGGCTGGTATACATTTCAAACGTTTTCACTATCTTAAATTTGTAAGAGGAAAATAACACAGTTCTTGGTACCGATGCGATCGTTACAAACATAAAGTGTACGTCAGTTTCATAAACTTCCTCTTTCAAGAAGAAGCAATATTTGCACTTAACTTTGCTCTCGGTGTCATTCGTTTCTTTACATTGGCGTGAGATATTTATCACCTCAGTACTTCAACGCACTGTATGATAAACTTAATCATATTAGTAACTTTTACCTTGCATGTATGTGCTGCATCATATTTTAGGGACTAACCTATCTTCATAATATCAGCAAAGGGCTGTAGCAACTCAATAATTTTACCAGGCACCGCTTTCAACATTAAAGGAAAAACAAATAAAGGCAGCATAGTTCTTGAACTTCATCTCAAGATTTCTAGGATAACTCATTACTAATCAATCTTCATTAATCGTCATGACAACACGTATAGGAGAATGCCAGCTCAAGAGAAGAAACTACTTTCATTTCACAACCGAACGGACCTTCATATGTACTTAATGAAAACGATGTAAGCATGGTTAAAGCAAAGCAAACACTCACTTCAACCAATGGATTACAAGAGTAACATTCAATCCTACCCACACACATATTCGTAATTTTGATGTATTGGGTTTGTATTTGGCATGTATTATTGATCAAAACACGTCTAGGACAATATCGAGTTAACCAGGTCCAAAGAAGAAACTATTTTTAAATTATTTCGCAAATAAAACAATGCATCAAATGTATAATTAATGAACAGTAAGTTGCCATAGTAACGGCAAAGCATACATTCACTATTACAATACTAACATTAAACTCCATGCCCCCTACAACGTCGTAATTTGATGTATTTGGTTTGCAAACCATAATGTATTATTTAAGCGTTGCACTTAACAAACACTCTCATTTTAAAACAAGATTTCTAAACGATGACATGATGACATGATGATTTATAAGTTAAGTATAGTAGCAATAGTATGCTTAAAATATTAACGGGTAAATATCATGGGTAGAAAACCTAATCTCCTTGGTCTTAGAATTTAAAGTGTCTGTGCCATAGCATGCCAAAAGTAGCTCCCTTTAAAAACTTTTCTAGGGGATGCTTTGTCACATTACAAGTATATATTGTATCGATGTGATATGCAAACGACACGCTTAATTTGTTACTTTTGCAGGACGCATACAGGCACCTTGCTAGCAAACTGAATGTTTGTATACTCTGGATCACGGACGAATGACGTCAAGCGTCCTAATTGATAAACATGATATGGAAATCAGGCATGGCGGTACATCTGACAGTCGATCTAAAAATAAAGCTTCAATCAATAGTCCGGCGGACGAGACGCTTAGGGCCAGAGCAACAAAGTACCGGCAACCAGCATCATACGAAAGTATAGACAGTTATCGCCGTTAATGTGAACGACAGTGCATCTTCAGATCAAACTTGTCACATGACGGAAAGTTTTCCCGAGGATGATTTGTGTTGCAGGCTGTTTTTAGCTACTATAGACTATAGTCTATAGAAGCTATTGGGATGGGTATTCGTCCGGCGTCCGTCGTCAGTCTGTATGTATGTATGTATGTATGTATGTATGTATGTATGTATGTATGTATGTATGTCCGTTTGTGAGGCGTCCGTCCACTCAAATATCTTGAGAACCGCAGTACTTACTGATTTGATATTTGTTGTGTAGATGAAAAATACGATTTTGAGAAACATTTTTTTTTAATTTTTTGATATTGTTGAAAATAGGCAAATTAATGCCAAAAAAGGTGTTTTTGGTAAAAAATCTTCTTCTTCATAACCGCTGGTCAGACAGCTTTGTTATTTGGTATACAGGTCCCTAGGGGTAACCCAACTTAGACTTGTTCAAATTGTGATGAAATATGCAAATCTGTATTTTTAAGGAATTTTTTTGTCATTTTTGGTCAAAATTTGACTTACATTGTATGTAATTCTTGTACTGTATAAACCCTATCAATTCACCCAGAAAAAAATAATTAATATGATTTTAAATAATTGAATTAATTAGGAAATCATCAAAGCCAAAATAATTTTAGTGTAGAATTATCAGAAAGTTCAACTTTTTTTGACAGTTCATAGTGAAATGCTTACCATCTTGGAGGATTAAAACATGTAAAGGCAACTTTCCTGAATCCCAACTTTGACATATTCTGAACCGTCATTTATTGTGCCCTGTATGTTATCTAAAGAAATTGCTCAAAATAGTCAATAGAGATAGAGATAGAGATAGAGAAAGTTCTAATTTCCATTTATGGTTGACTTGGTAAGGATAAAATAAAATTACTTTTTGAGGGAAAAAATAGAGGTGGTCAATTAAAAGAGTGGTCAAAGTGATAGGGTTTTTATGGTAAAGCTGGGCTGTATAAAGATTCCTCATGTGCTATTTATAGCAATTATGCAATCTGTGTAAACAGTGCAATGAAAGTGTAACATGATTCCTTATAATGCTTTTGATGACCTTGAACTTCTTAAGTTTCAAACCTTTGTCTCTTCAGTGTGCTTTCTCTGAGTATGTACAGTCTCAACTTATTAAACAGAACTCACAATGTTAATCAAAGATATCCACCTTCTTCATCACTACATGTGTCACAAAAGGTTATTCTCTACATAACTCAACAGAGCTCTGTCAACTGTTGAGTTGCTTGTTCTTTCAAAAAACCGCTGGTCAGACAGCTTTAATATTTAGTTTACTTGTCCGTAGGATGACCTTAGTGAGATAATTTCATACAGTAAGGAAATACTTAATTTTGTATCCATGTCTGTAGTAGCTTCAGGGACTTTGGCCCTATGTTTTTATTGTACTGCACCCGTTTAGTTGAACCTTTTAGTGTACAGGGAAAAGGCACATTGTTACGAAGGAAAAAAATGACTCAATTTAGAATTTATTCAATTTCACAAACAAAGATAATAAAAAACCTTCATCATTGTACTTGTTTTGAAATTTCCCGCCCTGAATGCGTGGCTCACCTGGGTTGCTATGCAAGCCAGTGCTTGGCTGAGCTGAGCTACTTCCATATTCTTAATAACCTATTGAAAACTTGATTTGAACATTGTGTTTTTCAATTCACGACTGATAAATTCTCACATCAAAGAGACTAGTACACTTTGAAATAACGAATTCGTCTTGCTTGTACATACGTCCTTGGTAGAGCACACAGTAAAGTGACTTGTAACGACATGATTATGACACAACTGAGCGACGACAAGGTCGTATTGAAAATTGGCCACTTTGGCAACGTCGTGTTTCAAATAATGCTATAACTTAAAAATTCTTTCGATAAAAAAAATATCGCTTGCCTACCAACCAGACATAGTCAAACAACCCTGCACGAAAACAACGTTTTCAGCAATAGATTTCCATTCCGCGATCGCGCAGCATAGCCACATCGAATATGTTGCTCGGTTGATCTTTGGCTAAAGGTATTACTCATGCTCGGATAAACACGTTTTTATACGTTGGGAAAAAATTGGACAGTTTTCGTGGTGACTCGGTTACGATTTCGCGCTGGACAGCGTAGCCAGTACCATAGACCCTCCAAAAGAGGGACTGCCTTTCAAATCTATATTTTCAGATGTGTTCAGAGTTCTTGCTTCTGGCTGACCGGAAACGAAATAGGAGGGACTGGTGGGACGTTTATGAATTGACCACGTGTATTACTCGACCAACAGATCTATCGTTCATAGACGAACGGTAACCGACTTTGACTATTCCAGTCGGTTATCGGTAATTCATGATGTTCCAAAGTAAAATGCGTCAAATTGCCTACTTCAGAGTTGCACAAAGTTATTAAAATTGACTTTTTTACCTCCCTGGTGGTTGTAAGTTCAAATAGGCGTACATTTAACTCTAAAACAAATTATATTGAATACTCTTCAACTTTCTGACCGGGACAGACGTCAAGAAGGTAACGATTAGGCATTGGATTCTAATTATAGCTCGACAAACTCGAATATCGTTTATATTTTGCTCTACCTGCCGTATTTAGTTGACTTCGAGACGTGAATCTAACAAAGAACGGTACGAAGGGATACAAATTCACCCCGTAACGCCTTTGTTCTCGCAGCCACCGAACGCACAGCGTTTAACGATGGATAGAGGAGAATTTTACTAAGTGAGGTAGCTATGTAAACAGAATCCATCGCCCTCGCAGTTCACAGTTATTTTCAAGAGAGCTTTTAGAAGTGTGGAAAAACCTCCATAAACCTTCGCATGAACTTCGAAAGGGCGAAAAATGTCGACTTACTGGGCTTTGGGGACACACGCACCTGCAACTTTTACTTGCTGATAACTAACTACGGCTCGCACCTCTCTTAGTGAGATACGGGAAAAACATTCCTCTTATATTATTCACAAATTTGAACAGTAACAAACAAACAAGCGACAGAAACAAATGGGACAGGTGGTTAAGTGTATAGCAATTATCAAACATCTGTAAATGTACTGTGGTTTGATAGTTTTGGGTGAAGCACTATATCAGCTACACACTGACTTTTATAGTTGCACAGAATATTGTGACCCTCCTGAAATTGTATAAAATGTCATGTCCCTTCAAAATGCTTGAGTGATAAATTGCGACCCTCCCTCCTGTTATTTCTATCCCAAGTATAACAATTAGCTGGTACTGTTTCAGCTATTTCTGCGGTGGCTAGGGGAGGGTCAAGTTTTAGAATGTCAGACAAAGGGAGGGTCACATTTTAGACATGAGAATGGGGAGGGTCATATTTTATTAATTATATTAATCTTTATTCTTATACAATAGGCCTCCAGCCCAAATGTAAACAAAAGTTATCAAAAATAGGTACAACTCGGAAGACACTGTTGTTATATATATAAATAAGATGAGTACATCTATTCGATTGAAGTATTTACAGTCACATCTTTGGACATAGAATCTGGAAAAATCACAGATTGTACAGATTGTACGCTATCTCACTTTTTCATTGCAAAAAATATAAACTTTGATAAATTATGGATAACAGTGATATTCTGCATTTGAAACAGCAGAGTAAACTTATCAATAGATGGATGAGTGTAAATGTTGCGTGGTAAATGTTTGGCTCTGAGCTCTTTATATAATGGACAAATAAGGCAAAAGTGATATTCATCTTCAATACTGTTTGTATCACAGAAACAACAAACTCTCTCTGTACGACTTATTTTTAAATATCTGTCAGATTCAATTGGTAAAGAATGTGCAGAAAGTCTAAAACGACATAAAGCACTGCGAAACTTGTGTACCCGGATAACTGACAAATATGATTCATGGGTCATATTTTACAGTACAGGTGTTCACGAAATTCCTTCGGGAACCCCCTGCAATTCCTGAAGGCTACCTTAGAACACTTATCAAGGGTCACGGCTATTTTCGGGTACACAATATTATAAAAGCCGTTTGATGTATCAGTAGTATGTGTGAGTACGGAAGCACACACACGTTCCTACTGATGATTAAAAAATCGTTTGCCTACCTTGGCCATTACTCGAACCATCGGTCATTGCTTGGCTTAAATACACAAACCACAAGCTTAAGATATATGACATGCATAGCGTGAGTGAGTATCGGCCGAAAGCCATTTTGTGAATGCTGAGTTAGTCGTTCTACACTTCTTATTGAATAAAAGTGTTTTACAATTCAGTAGGTATGTAATTATCATTTCCACAACCTATTGCAATTAATAATGTAGTGAGCTATGTGTGTCGTTCAGTTAGGCATTGATGTATGCGATTTTTATTTCCTTGTTGCTTTGGAGGGGAAAAAAACGACAATTGAAACAAACCGTTTAGATAATTGAGCACAGACTGTTTACGACTGTCATAAAAAAAATTCCGGCGATATTTGATATGCAAGCTAGTTCGAGTCTTAGCTTCCTTAGTGGAATTCAAATAGTTATGACTGCGCTCTCTAGAGTCGAATTAGTTATTTCAACTAATGGGTTTATACAGAATAATACTGAAGAGTAGAACCAACTTTGGTTCCGATTAATCTAGGTGCTATTGAGTTTGGTAGATCTATATAATCATGAGGGGCCAAGTTTTTGAAGTGATTTTCTATATATTGTGTTGTTTTCATTAAAACTTTTCCTACGCAGAAAAAAAACGGTCCGGTTAATGTCAATGCCTCTAAGTATTATGCCTCAGTACAATACAAATGTTAGATCAGCCGAATGGTTATGGCACCACAAAACGCGTACGTGATTGAATAATAAGTACGGCAACCGAAGAGGCTCATAAAACCATTTTAATCCATAAGATCATTACTTAATTTCAAAAGCTTATTGTTTTATTTTGCTTTGATGTCCATTTTAAACTTAAATTGCATTTCCTTTATAACTTTACCTGTCGTTTTATAAATAAGTTTAATTTTAATGGCGATTTTGACTTCAGCTTTCCTTACTGTTTTGATTTTCGCGTTTGCATAGCTAAATTTATTTGCTTTTTTAAATTGAATTAGTAATAATTTCAATTTTTGTTTTAAATTCTGTCCTGATTTTTAAAATTCATTAAATTTTGGTTTTGATTTTGATTATGGTAACTATTCAAAAAATTAAAATTGTTTTCGTTTCAGTGAGATATTGTTTTGAGATTCATGTTTACTTTCTACACTAACATCACATTGTTTTTGATTTTGACCTTTGTTCCGACTTTTTTTAATTTTATTTTTCATTTTTTAAAATTCCATTTTACCTTTTTAGCTCACTTGTGTGAGCACGTGAGCTAATGTCGCAAGGATGTCTGTCCGTCCGTCTGTGCACCGGATATCTAAAAAGGGCTCATCAGATCAGAATCGAATCTTGTACATAGATTCAGTTTGCAAATGGCAAGGACTGATTAGTTTTTATGGGTGTGGTATATTAACTTTTTGCTCATTTGCATAATTAATGATTATTGAAACAAACGGATATACATTTAGAACGACTGCACACAATTTGATGAGATTTGCTAAGAATGTTTATCGCATCAAGATATATCAGCCGTGAAAGGCATCTAAGGGTTACATGAATTATAATTGTTAATTTGCGTATTTAATGAACGTTCCTTATTAGGGATATACCTGTATTGACTTGATGTAAAACTGACAAAACTTGGTATGTATATTGAAGATATTATGATTTAACATTATTAAAAGTCATTAACTTAAGGATTTTAACTTCAGTCAATTCCTAATTTGCCTATTTGATGAACTTCCCTAATTAGGGATATATATCTGAATTGACAGGACAAATGTTTACAAAACTTGTTACATATATGGAATATACTATGATAAAACATTCTTGAAAGTCACTAAGAATTTTTACTTCAGCCAATTCCTAATTCGCATATTTAATGAACTTTTGAAATTAGGGATGTACATTTGAAATGACGTGACCATAGTTGATAAACATGCTATGTACATTTTGAGATACCATGATATAACAGTATTGAAAGTTATGAGGCATTTTAGTTTCAGCACATTCCTAGTTTGCATATTTAATGAACTTTCCTAATTAGGGATATATCCGAATGGACTTGACCAAAATTGACAAATCTTGCTCCACCTCGCTGACAGCGGAGCTTATAAAGTTGCGAGTAAACGATCCTATTCTCCGAAATTAGTCGTTCTGCAATCAGGTAGGCGTTTATGAGCACTTTTATATTTTTGATTTGCATATGAATGCAGTAACACACAACATAGTTATTTCCGTAATTTGTTCCTCTGTCACGAAGAAGGAACGTTATGTACTTTTCTCTCAGTTTCTTTTGTTGGTTTAGATTGGCATGAGGCAGTTATATACACGGCACTTTCGCTGTACGTGATACACTGAGGCAAAGTAGACATCTATCTTGATTGTACAGCGTATGTGCTGCTTATCATTTTTGGGACGATACTATTGGCGTAACAAGGAAAGAAGCTCGCAATGACGAGTGATGATGTAAAACTTGAACTGGTTGAATACGGAACAATGGTTTGGCCTTACGGCCCAGCCACTGATACTTCAGTGTGTGAGTCTGCCCCGTGAATGTGTGACTGCGTGAGTCGGTCTTGTTTCTCCTTTCTTAGTAAGTGTGTGTACTAGTGTGTGTGTGCCTGTGTGCGCGCGCGCATTTATACAGTGTCTTGGCTTTGTCGGATAACAACGTCAGAGAGAGTACAATAAGAAGGCATTCAATACTTTGATTTCTTTTCGACGTTAGAAGAGATACAAAATTACCAATTATCATTTGCCTGTGCATGGCTTGCTACGATGCTTTTGTTTCAAACCCGTGCCATGAATAAATTAAAACGGTAATAACAGCTAAATATACCAGTGGTCGAAATACAATACAACATGGCGGTAGTAAGCAGAATATGTTAATGAGAGGGATGAGTTACTGGGTGAATTTAGAATGTGTAACGAGGAAGACCATGTTGTAGATACCGTGCTGGTATTTCGTGGCGCCATTGTTATAGTTTAGATCATTGGGTGGAATTGCAGCTTGACGTATCGCAACCGAAGACGCTAATGTATCATAAGCGTTAAATATTAATTTTCTGTGTCAATTTGTAAGATTATGACACTATATTACTTGGTCAATCATTTTACCTAGCACCGCCTTCAACGTAAAACAAAAGAAAACCAAACAAAAGAGGAATGCTGTAGCAGTTTCATCTCAAAATTTCTATAAATTCTTCTTTGACAAAACAAAGTCCAGAGAAGGGACTTCTTTTATTTTACAAGCAAACGGACCTTCGCATGTTCTTGCATGGCAACGGCAAGGCAAACATGCTTTTCAACCTACGCATTACGAAATTAACATTCAACTTTATCCATATACAACTTAATTTGATGCATTTGGTTTGCAAACACATAATTGATAAAAACACGCCTCGGACAATTTTAAAATAACAAGGAATAAAGAAACTATTTTCATTTCACAAGTAAACAGAGCGTCAAATGTGCTTCTTAATGAAGAAGAAGTCGGCATGGTTACGGCAAAGCAAACAACCACTTCAACCTACACATTACAAGGATGACAGTCAACTCTGTCCACATATGTTGGTAATTTGATGTATTTGATTGGAAACACATAATTGATAAAAAGGTATATTATATGCTGCCAATTATCTTAGGAAGCGAATCTCATTTTCGGCTAGAAAATGTGTAAAACCCTTAAAGAGAGTTGAGTTATATCTTTTGAATGTTGAAAACAGGAGGAAAAAGCAAGGAAATCCTATTATTTGCATAAATTTGCCTAAACCTCACTGATTTCTCACCAAACTTTAAAATGATTGTCATGCTTAAAAATGTGCACATTCAATATCTTAATCTTACTAAAACAAATTATTGAAAATTGAATGAATCCTTGCAAAAGAAATCATTTTAAGTAAAATACCCTGTGTTAAGTGCAACGCCATCTTAATCATTATCATAACTACTTGAAAATATACGATCAATATAGGTTGCTTGAGTTCCCTTTCCCTAAGTCTTTTGGTGTTCACAATATTTGCTACTTGCTTGAGCGGCAAATTAATTCTTTGTCAATTGTGTATGCATGTTTCACACATACGGTATGACGTAGAGTCCCCAGTATTCCTTCCTACTGCATATTATGTCATTTTCTTTTCTATCAAACTCGCATAACGTTTCATAGAGATAATGACGATACATCGAGCCGCATAGTTGTTGTTTCTTGAATTTTTTGTGTTAATAAAATTACATGGGGAAGAGTACTGACACTACGAATGATAAACTCATTATATTTTCTTGTTGATGTTATTTCAGACAATATGTTTTGTTTTTTTCCGATTGTACATAGAATCATAGACTTCTTAGAATAGAGCGATCATGTCAAAGAATAAGCTGACCTGACGCTACATTTGCAGTGTTTATGTAAACAATCCGACTCTTTATCTGTGAAAATGTAGTCTTTTATCAGATAGTAAAGAGGTATTAGGAATCATGCCACGTGACGATCATACTTATTTACCTGACTTTACCTGTAGGCGAACAACAAGTGAAGATTGTTCCTTATCTCTATACACAGTCCAGCGAAAAAAAATCAAGTTTCATTTATTATTCCAAAAGTGATATACACTTACAGGTTGCGTTACAAGCAGTATTGCTAGTACTTTCAGGTTTCGCTAAGCAACAAGAGATTCTTTCTTAATTGGTGTACACGGGCAGAACACACTTTTGAGATGTTCTTTTACTAACTTGCTATAGTAAAGTACAGGTTTACACTGTCACATGTTATGCCAGAGGTATTTTGGCACTCTAATCAAGGGTCACGACTATTCTCGGGTAAACAATATTGTGAAAGCCAGTTTAGCTTGATAAAGCAGCAACATGCATGAGTACTGAAAACTGCACATGTTTGTACGAGGCCAGTTGTATTAACTTCCTACAGATGAGTAATTGTTTGCCTACCTTTGCCATTATTAGGATCACCAGTCAGCACTTGGCTCACACAAACAAACGATAACAAATATAACTTGTAGTACACAAATGAGTGTCGGCCGGTAGCCATTTTAAGAATGCTGAGATAGTAGTCCTACACATCATAGACTTAAAAACGTGTTACGATTCAGTAGGCATCTCATTATCATGTATGGCAACCTATTGCAATTAATAATGTAATGAGCCTAGTGTATCGTTCAGTCAGGAATTGATTAACATGTTTCATTTTCCTGTAGCGTTGAAGGGAAAAACGATGATAAAATCAAACAGTTTAATTAATTTAACGCTAACTGTTGATGACTGTCACTGATATTTCCGGCGATATTATGCAAGCTATTTAAAGTCTTAGCTTCAGTAAGTAAAATTCAGTTTAAGAATTTCCATACAGACCAAAACCAACAATTGTGTCACACTCTAGCTCCTCAGAAAACAATGATTCCAGTAAGATGGCTTTAATTTTTCAAATGCCGTATTCAGTTAGCTGTTCCTCAATATACTCTGAATTTTAATTTGGGATTCCTGCGTCACCAGCAAGTGCGTCTTTTAAACAAACTGCCACAGATTCGTTTTTCGAAATGCACTTTTCTAGACTTTTCTCACTTTTCCGCTTTTCTACAGTACCTCTAATGCGATTTTCCGAAGTCCTGACCTCAAAGGTATATTTCGTTGCGCAGGTGAAAGTTCATGATGATATTCCTTTGGTATCCGTCATTTACGTGTCTGTAAACAGCGGATGCCAATAATGTCCGACTCGTTAACGAATTTATGTGGGCGTTACGTTGCTATGCCTTTGATCGACACAACTCTCTCTCTCCTTAGATGCATATTCGTATTGAACAGATACCAAACGGCTTACGAACCGGGAATTACAGCATAGTTCTGATATTTCTCTTCTTTCCTCGATTACCCGACAAATCTTTATAGTTGTATATAGTTACAAATAACAGAAGCCGACGCATTCTACTCCTTGCTGGGGTTATTGGTCTTCTTTTGACTAATATCTTTTCTTATACCATGATAATTATTTCATTCACAATATTCTATATGATCTCAAACTGCTCAAAGATGAATGTTCAGAATGTATGTTTTTTCAGCTACACGTATTAGTCGAAGTTTTTATTATGGGAGAACCGTACGCGTACACTACACTACAATTGACGACCAATTTTGTATTGTTATCGATGTTGATAGTGTCAGGAAAGAATTGATTTACATTAACTCCGGCAAACCGATTGGGTGTTATGGCATTCCTAGTATATTTTTGAGGGAATGTTCAAAAGAAATCGCTGTTCCCATTACCTTCTTATTCAATCAAGGACGGGAATTTTCCTGATTCACGGAAACGTGTCAACATTATCCCTATTTAAAAAGTTGAAAATTACCGGTCTATTTCAATTATACCCAGTCTGTCAAAAATCTTTGAAAAGATAGTTCAAAGGCAACTTTCACACCATGTTTCTTATGCCCAACATTACCAATCAGCATGACTTTGTTTCAGGTAGATCTCGTGTCACTAATTCATCTATTTATTCTCACGAAAGATTTCCTCTCAGCAAGTAACAGAAAATCACAATGTAGTCTTATATACACTGATTTTGCTAAATCATTCGAGGATATTAATCATAGTATTACTTCACAAGTTGACGTCTTTTGTGTCAAGGGCACCTGTCTGAAATTGGTCAATTCATATCTTCATAGTACGCTAACCACAGAGATTTTAAAGGGCCTATGACATGCCCATAACAACCAAACGTAAAATCACTCTTTGGGTCTTGAAATTAGCTCACGTCACTGTCTTGCATTGCGTATCGCCCCCTTGTCACATAAAACGCAAGTAAAAGTTACGGTTGGGCGTGTACCCCTTGCCCAACTTCTTCGACTTTTTTCGGCTTTTTGAAGTTGAGCCGACGACTTATCTTAATACGGGCAAACAGTCTTTCACACCTTCGCAATCTCATGTCCGTAAGGGTGTGTGGCTAGGGTTCCTTCGCTCAAAACGTACACCCAGCGCGTAACGCACCAGAGAACATTGTAAGCTTAGTGTTTAGTTTGCTATAATGACATGGTCTTTTCAGGAGCTCGAGATCACCAACGGTAACATGTCGCGTACGGTCAATCGCCTCGCCGATCGAGTATAAAATAAAATGACTTTTCAGGCTATGTGATTAGGTATACTATGCTTTCGTGCCAATTATGGCAAATAAACATTACAAGAAGGGTGACAGTTGATGTCACATTCTCATGTATCGGGAAACAATTGTGCGCCTTCCCATCTCTCTCTCTCTCTCTCTCTCTCTCTCTCTCTCTCTCTCTCTCTCTCCTCTCTCTCTCTCTCTCTATCTCTCTCTCTCTCTCTCTCTCTCTCCTCTCTCTCTCTCTCTCTCTACACAATCGTGAACGGTGAAGACGGCGATTCAAATAGGCGACAATGTGGCTACAAGCTTTCTTTGTTTTACTTCATCAAAACATGTACAAAATAGGCCTAGCACATCACTTTTTGTAGGATTCGTTTGCTCTTGAAATGCACGGGAACATGGGTCGATTGCATCATTTGTCTCGTGCTCCAAGGAAATGAAAGTTCTGTCAAAGGTCTACGTCCAACCATGGTCCAACACAGCTACAGTACACTCAGAGTGATAGTTTTCGGCAGAGTGATAGTTTTCGCAAAGGGTAGCGAATTTCGCCCAAAGCCGTTTCATAAATGACAAGCACTACGAATTCTTATTAGCACATCTTTTAAATTTTGTTTTGTTTATCCTCAAACTGTTAACACAACGGACGTGGTATTTAGGGCGTCAAGTTACAAAATTGTTGACCCCGTGTTGAGTGCGTAGTAATCGGACTGCTATCGCAGTATTCGGAGGTTGAATTTGGAAAGTGATTAGGGGATAAATGTTGATAAATTGAAACTTGAAAACCGCAATTTTCATTTTCGATGTTTAAAAAACTGAATGTAAATATTTCGTGATAATTAGTTACGTTTAATAGACGACATAACCATATTTCGACGTGTTGCTTTCGGCACCTTTTATCGTGTGGTCTGCCTAACTTCGCCAAATTTGTATAGCCCGAAATAGCTTCTACTAAACAAACTATCCGAAACGGGACGGCAGTATCACTTTACTTATATGAGGTCACTCAACTTGTAAAACAGTATCATTACGGAGCGAAGTGAGTCGGACGAACAGCATGTGGTTGAATGTCCGAAAACTGAGGTCATCTGAAAACTGTCACACGTAGTGTACTGTACTGCAGCTACAACATGCAATGCATTGAATCGAAACACTCGGGATTGATGCACTTTTTATAAAATAAATTCAACCGTGAAAAGTTCAAACTGAGACTGATACTGTTTATTTCATACAAAGAAATGAAACGTAGACTCATCGTACTTTCAAATCTGTCCCGAGCTACTCGCGCTTTGTTCTTCAGAGTCAGAATCTGACTCTGATTTGGAACCACTCGTCCCGGATGCCTTGAGTTGCCCATGCGCCTTCAAGCTAATTCCCCTCGAAATCACTTTCTGAATTCTGGTCAACACTGTCCTCGCTGGAAGCAACTTGATAAAGTCCCTGCAGATGGACCGCCGGTGTGGCTTCCTTGCCAGTGTTTACTGGGCGTCTGTGAGCACTGTTTATATAGCTGACATTGTTTGTAGTCTAACTTATGCAAGGACCGCTAAGTACACTTTCGTGACAATAGCGTGGTCAAAATGATGTCAGTTGTACATGTTGGTCAATATGCAAATACCGCTGCCTTGCTCGGGTGCGAAGAGGCCCCCTGATCACCAGGCATGAAAAAGGAGTCAAATTGGCGCACATCTTTCCGAACTGACACTATATGCAATCCATAGACAGGTCCCCTGGCTAGGTTTTTGAAGGAAAAAAATAAAAACTTTGGAAATCATGTCATAGGCCCTTTAAAAATGCCTTTTCTGAGTGGATACATGTTGTTTCGGGCGTTCCTCCGTGATCTCACCTTGATCCGTTTTTATTTATTCTTTTCATTACTGACATCTGAGATGATCTCGCGTCACACTCGTTCGCCGATGACATTCAGAGGTTATTACCCAATATCGCCTGTTCCTGTGTCGTATCAGCATGAATTTGTGCTGCGTCAGACACGAGACGAAGTCGAGTGTATGACGCAGCACAAATGACTTTTACGTCGACGACATCGCTTCGCAGGCCGGGAGCGGCAGCCATTTTGTTTGTTTACGTTATTTACCAACAAATTGCTAATGTAGTTCGGGGGAACTCCTAAACCGATGACTTTTATCGTGCATATCTCGACGTTTACCATGAAATATCACGGCTGATATTTTACAGTAAACGTCACTAGGATGGGAGAGGGCGCTCTAGTCTGTCATCTAAGCAGATTCTCAGCACGCTCACAGTTTCTTCGATTTTTTTCGCTCGAAATCAATGGTTTCGACCCGAAATTGAAGATACGTTCCTTATCAACATATGGTTTAGCTTGCTTGAAAGTCAAGAAGCGATTTTGTTCTCAGAAGAAAGACATTTCGATAGTTTTAGTATGTCATCTCCTCGTGCAGACATGGCTGCCAGAGACAAAGCCAGCTACGCACAGGTGGTTACGAACAATAGTCTGCAGGCCGACGACAAAGATGGCGAAGTGAAAGTTCTGCCGGTCTTTCTGAAGCAGTCGGATGTTGTACCAAGGGAAAGTACTCAATGGTTGCGAGGTGAGGAAGTTATAACAGCCATTTCCGAAGTTGTCACTATTGGCAGTTTGGAGGGTTTGCAACGCATTAGAAGTCTGTGGCGTATTTATTTAAATGATGATGCTGATCGCACAATTTTGCTACAACATGGACTTTCAATACGTGGTAAGTCGGTAGAACTTTGGGGACGAAACCCCTTTCGAAGAGAGCTACATGAAGATTGGTTGAAATTAACGGTAAAAGATCTACCATTATCACTCGATGATAACACTATTGCCGCTACGCTGACTAGTTTGGGCTGTAAGCTGAAAACAGATATATTACGCCTGAAATGGAGGTTGGACGGCAAGCTTACAAATATTCTGAATGGGGACCGATCTGTGTACATCGAAAAACCAAAGGTACCATTACCAATGCTGATTAAAATTGGTGCATTTTCTGCTAAGATAATCTACAAACAATCTACAGCAGATACCCAGCAACGCTGCGGCAAATGCTTGGAAGAGGGGCATGTAGCTTACACGTGTACCAGGCAATTTAAATGCAGAATTTGTAAGCAAGAAGGACACATTGCAAGAAACTGTATGGTTTCTCAACGAGATGATAAAGAGGAAATACTGTCTCAGCCTACCCTGAACACAACGGAAAAACAATATACAAGTTCCAATGATGTGATATCAGGTGCAGCGAGAAGTATGGATGATAGTGCCCGTGATAGTACACGACAAAAAGCATCCAGCCAAGAAAAAGCAGCCGGTGATCAAGTTGAGAAACTTCAAAGCCGGTTGAACAGAACATCTGAATCTTCGAACGCTAAAGCACAGAGCTCGATATTGACTTTCCTTAGTGAAAGCAGATCCGGCAGAAGAAATACCCCTAATGTCAGCGAAAGTGAAGAAACGGACATTGAAGGCGACGATCGGCGATATGACACATCAAGGGAAACTTTCTCTGAGCTGTCCGCTGAGTCGCCTCCCTTGTTGACTTCTACTCAAGGCAAAGGTAAAGACAGCAAGAAGAAACGAAAACGAAGACGAAAGCAGAAACACTTCTGAACTAATTACCATCAATGAGGACTCTGAAATTAGTTACCCTGAATGTCAGGGGATTCAGCGATAAAACGAAAAGGAATTGTATTTATCGTTGGCTAAAACATCAGAAAACGAACATTGCGATTTTGCAAGAGCTGCATGGAGATGGAAAAGACATTGACACTTGGGAGAAAGAGTGGGGTGGCAAAGTGTTTTTCTCGAAAGGTGATAATTATAGCAGAGGCACTGCTATAATGATCCAGCGTAGCATTGACCTCATTATTGATTCAGTGTGGAACGATGACTTTGGAAGAATTTGCATAATAAACGGCAGCCTAAGTGGTTTTAAATTTTCAATATGCAGTGTATACGCGCAAAATACCGTAAAAGAAAGGACAGATTTTCTGAAGAAGTTGAGTGATTGTGTTGACAACCATTGCTGTTATGAAAACATCATCGTTGCAGGTGATTTAAATTGTGTTCTCAACAACAGCTTGGATAGAATTTCTTACGCGAAATCTCAACAATCATAGGATAGTTCCACAAAAGTGTTACATAGTTTTTGTCATCGATTTCAACTTGTTGACGTTTGGAGGCATCTTCATCCCGGGCTAAGACAGTACACTTGGCGAAGAATGACTCCGTCACCAGTTCACAGCCGCCTGGACTATATTTTTATTTCGAAGCACCTTGTAAAAGAAGTCGGATATCCGTCCTGCTGTACATACCGATCATATGGCCGTTTATCTCGAACTACAGCCGGAATCTGATAGTAGAGGACCGGGTACATGGAAACTAAATAATAGGCTTTTGCAAAATGAAGACTTTGTCAACGGTGTCAAGAATGTCATCAGGGAATATGGTGATAAGGCATTCCAAAATAATAGAGTGAAATGGGACATGATGAAGAAAGAAATTAGAGAGTATGCGATGGACTTTACAAAGTATGCAACAAAACATCACAACGAAGAAATTCCAAAACTTGAACAACAGCTGAAGGACGATGAAAGAAACATGATAATGAATTCGTCAGATGAAAATATACGGAGATACAGTGAAACCAAACAACGTCTTGAGAATATCTACAACTTACTCTCTGGTGGAGCGCAGATAAGATCGCGTGCCGCTTTTGTGGAGAAGGGAGAAAGAAACACAAAGTACTTTTTATCGCAAGAGAAACGAAATGCCATTAAAAAGGAAATTAAGGAGCTGGTGAAAAAAAATGGAAAATTTATGACAAAAACGGATGAAATCCTGGGAGAGCAACGGCAATTCTACGAAACCATCTATCAGCGAAGAAACTGCCAATTCTTAGTTGATGATTTTTTAGAGCACACAACTTTAACAAAATTAACTGAGTTGTAGAGATAATTAACTGAGTTGCAGAGATAACATTGTGATGGTCTTTTAAATGAACGTGAGTGTTTTCATGCTTTATCATCTATGGCAGCAAATAAGTCTCCAGGATGTGATGGACTTTCGGTAGAGTTTTATCGTTTATTTTGGGAAGATATAAAACCATTTGTCATTGCTTCTCTTAATGAAGCGTGGGCTTCAAGAGAACTTTCAGTTACACAGAAAAAAGGTATGGTTTCATTGTTGTATAAAAAAGGAGCTGAAAATGATTTGAATAATTGGAGACCTGTGTCACTTTTAAACATTGATTATAAGATTGCTACCAAGGCATTATCAAATAGGCTCAAACGTGTTTTGCCTGCAATCATTCACAGAGATCAGACAGGCTATATGAAAGGCCGCTTTATCGGCGAAAACATACGTCTTATTTCCGATGTTCTTGAATATAGTAAAAAACGGAATCTGGGGGGAGCAATTCTTTTTGTTGATTATGAGAAAGCGTTTGACAGTGTGAATTGGAATTTCATGTACAATGTACTTAAGAAGATGAATTTTGGATCAAGCTTTGTACAATGGATTAAGGTGATGTACAATGATATTTCTAGTTGTATTGTTTACAAAGGATGGTGTTCGGAATACTTTTCACTACACAGAGGAGTGAGACAAGGATGTTCACTCTCGGCGTTATTGTTTTTACTTGTAATCGAAGTACTTGCATGTAAAATAAGACAAGACAAGGAGATCAATGGTATTCAATTACATGGTAACAGTGTAGCCAAGATTTCATTATTGGCTGATGATACCACGATTTTTGTAAAGGACTGTCAATGAATTCGTAATGTTCTAAGAGTTATGAATGAATTTGAGCAGCGCAGTGGATTGAAAATGAGTAATAAGAAAACGAAGGCAATGTGGATTGGCAGAAACAGAGATTGTGAGAAGAAAGTGGGAAATATCGAGTGGACAAATGAGCCAGTAAAAACACTTGGCGTTTATTTTGGCTATGACACTGAGAAATGTAAAAAACTTAACTGGGATAGCAAAATTGAAAAGCTAGAGAAGACCTTGCAACTTTGGGAAAGAAGACGACTAATATTCTATGGTAGAGTGATTGTTACCAAAGTTTTCGCAATTTCACAGATTTTGTTTTTAAGCTCAGTGATTGGATTACCTAACGACATCAAATGTAAAGTTCAGACATTAATTGACAGCTTTATAAAGAGAAAACGTAAGATCAAAAATGAAATACTTCAAAGTGGTTATGAACAAGGAGGTCTAAAATGTGTAAATCTTGACAAACAGGTTAAAGCTTTAAGTGTTGTATGGGTCAAGAGATTGGTTTCATGCGAAGGCAGCACATGGACTGCTATCCCATGGTATTATTTAGAAATGGATACACTTCAGACATGTAATCTTATTAAACAAAATATTTTCTGGCATTCTCTACCAAAAGCTTTAGAATCTGTAATTCCTGATTTTCATGTGAAGGTTTTAAATGCATGGTACAGTGCGAGTTGCAACACCACAAGAAACAGAAATGTAACTTTGAAATGGTGTAGTAGGTTCCACTTTTTTTATAAATCATCGAGAAATTGTATAGATGGTATCTGGAATGGGAAACAGTTGATTGCCATGGAAAAAGTGACTTGTAAAGTCCTTTACTTGAATATGATGTCACACACTGTAAAAATAGCGGACGCTAGACGCGTCTTTACGCGTTCAAAATGTACATGTCGGTGTTCAAATTTGAACGGCTAGAGTTCATATTGTTAACACTAGTGTCATATTATTAACAATGATGTTCTAAACCTGAACACGTAGTGTTAACAACTATCTTCTTCAAGTGTTCAAAACTCAGCATCACAGAAATTTAACAATACTATGAAACAATTAACAATCTTTTGTGTTTTTTACTTTACAATGGCTATATTAACTTTACTACTGCCTCGCTGTACAGCATACGTACACGGATTTTGGTGTAACGAATTTCACAATAAGTGGAAAATATTTCCGGTCTACAATTGCTGAAAGCATGTTTTTTCTAAAAAAGGAAGTATAAAAAATAATTTTACACGTTTATTACGGGTTGAAATTTTGAAATTTTGAAAAGAAAATCAAAAAACCACTATGAACGTTTCATTTTAACATCGGCGTGCAAGAGGCGTTCTACTTCTTAACACTTGGTGTTCAAGTTTGGTGCCTTTTCTTATCCCATGATGCATCAAAACGGAAGTTGCGACATTTTCTTGTAAGCGCACGCTGAAGTCGTGATCGTGCGAAAGCAAGACCAGAAAGGGTAAGTTTTCTCTCCAAAATATTAAAAGGTATTGGATTTGAAGCATCTGTATTATTATCCTTCGAAATTATTGTATTGTACTTTGAAAAAGCTTAACTACGTGAAGAAACCTTTATTTCTTTCAGTGGCTGGTGGACCATACACTAGCTGTGAATACGCAGCAGTGTTTTGGGCCATGGGGTATCGATCGCACTCGGGTCAAGGGTCATCACTGGAGCGATGACCCTTGACCCGAGCGCGATCGATATGCCACATTACAGCTACGTAATCACAGCTAACACATGTCTTTTAGTAACCACAATCGCATGTAAATTTAAAACTTTAGTTAAACATCGAAGAATATTGTTTTAGCATATGAGAGTTGGCTTTGCTTTTACTTTTCATCAGTTGATGACACGAAGAAGCCAATATTTTGTAACATTGACGAAAAGAGGCACTGTATACAAAAGTCACCCCTTTTCCTTGACCTAATAAGGCCACCTTGTCTTTCATTTGAAGTCTCATGTCGCCATATTATCTATTGTTGCATTATTTTCAGGATGTGAAAAGTTGGATGAACGTGAAATCGAAGAGTTATTACAGAAGATATTGGTACAGAAATTGAAGAGTATGAGTGTACAGATAGCTGTCTGGAAACAAGCTTGAGAACCTCAGTTCATCTCTGATGTAGATTTGAACTTTCGAGGGTTAGTAACTGAATTGATAAGTTTCTGTATTTTTGTTCTGAATTTATCTGAGCTATGTCCAGAACGCTATGATTAACTAAATGTTACTGTAGAATAAGCATTCAAATACTTGTAGTCGCCCTTATCAGATGCAATGGTGGAATGAAGAATTAAAGCAGAAAGCCACAGAAAATTCACAGTAAAAAATTTCCACGCTAAATTTCGGAATTTCTGAAATTTCCACTCTGAATTTTCTGTCGCTTTCTGCTTCAAATCTTCATTGCACCCTGGCATCTGATGAAGGAGACTTCACGTCTTTGAAGGCTTATGCCAGTAACATTTAGTTGATCATAGCCTGCTACCAAATCTTAGATTATTTTATATTTTAGATCAAGACGTCTTTTGTTCTCGGTTTGTTACTGATTTTAGCTTTGCTGTTAAGGACGTAGACCTTATATCATAGGTGAATGTGTGGCATCATCCTCAAATGTTTACATCCCAAGCGTTTCTTCAAAACGGCCAGTACGATTCATTTGATATTTGGAGTACAGGTTTCCGGGGATTTTCCTAATCATATATGTACAAGTTATGATGAAATACACAAAATTGTATTTTGAGACATTAAAGACATTTCAGACATTTTTAAGACATACGGAATTATCAAAATGTGATATATTCAAGTAAGCCAAATTTTTAGCTTTTTCAAACAGATGTTTTCGTACGTTTTTGCAAGTATGAACATATAACGTAATCCACAATAAATAAAACCTGTTTGTCACTACTTTGTTCATATTGTTTGAAAACGATCTACAGTGTTTATGGGGATTTCTTTTGTTTATGTTTTGATAGGAAGGTGTTAATTAGCGTTGATGTTTTCCTCTGACAAACTTTACAAAGTGGCCATATGGCCACTATATGGCCACTTTGTAAAGTTTGTCAGAGGAAAACACCAACGGTGTTTATGTGCCCAATTGACACTAAATAATTGTATTTTACTAAAGGAATTTTGTGTATTTTTAAATAAAATAATTTTACTGAATATAAGTGGTCTGTTTTGTTATTTCCAGGCTTGAACACCCATGAACGCGCAAAATTAAAGGTGTTCAACAAGTGCATATCATGTGTTCTAACCTTTAACACACTTATCGTTGAACGGCGTCCATGCGTTCAAAAAGTGTTACAGCCCTTTGAACGCGTAAACGCGTTCAATTTTTTGAACGCATTTCATGTGCAACGTGTGTTCAGATATGGTACACATGGTGTTCAATATAATGTCTGATGAACACGAAGTGTTCAAAATCTGCACACGTGTGTTAAAAATTGAACATTGGTTGAACACGTAGTGTTAAATTTCTGAACGTCTAGACGCGTTCAAAAGTGTTACAAAAGGCGTTTAATTGGTGTTCTATCCTTTAACACTTATCTTTACAGTGCAGAATTGTGTAGGTGTTGAGAAACTTAGAAAATGGAACTCGTCACTTGGAGTAACCCACCAGTCCAGTGAAATGATCTGGAAAAATATTTATAAAATCACGATAGAAACGAAATTACGGGAATTTCAATGGAAACTTCTACAGAGATTATTGCCATGTAACAAGTATTTGTTTTATTGGAAGAAGAGAGATTCAGTCAATTTTGAGCGGTGTATTACACCTGATTCTCTTGAACATAAATACATACACTGTTCATTAGGTAAGGTAATTTGGGCTAAAGTCCAATGTATTATAAGACGGGTATTTTGCAGAGATTTCGTCCTACTTGACCATTATATTATTTTTAACTGCGTAACAAACAACGTTTTCTCAAAAAATGAGGAAAGTATTGTAAATTTACTGGTTTTGATTTGTAAATCATGCATTCATAAGCATTGGCTGAGTGAAACAAAAGTGCCTGTAATTGCACTGTTAAAATATGAATTTTCCTTAAGATGCAAAATAGACAAGGAGATATGTAATAATCCAGAACGTCTAAGAATTTTTGAACTCATAATATCCCTTATGTGAATTGTCAGGTTTGTCAGTTTCCTCCTTGAATTTTGTGTAGATAAGTCAATGTAAAACATTTATTATGAGTTTTTAATAATAAAAGAAAAAAAACGTCACTAGGATGAAGAAATATGGGCATGGGTATATGATAAGAAGATATATCGTTTTATTGATTCACGTGATGACTCTTTAACTCTGCAATCTGATATCAACAGAATCGTCAACCGGTCTGACACATTGCTATTCAGTCTTAGTCCTCCCACATGTAAGGTCTTTACTGTTTCAATAAATGTCCTTATTTTCCTTTACAAACTCGATACCCATGCATTGAGTAGAGTCAATGGCATGAGAGATCTCTGTGTAATTATTGACCAATAAGTTGATTCAGGGTACTAGAAAAGCTCGTCGATGCATTATGAGGAATAGCCATTGTATTAACAGTGAGCATGTTTTAAAACTGTTGGAAGTTACAATGGTAAAGGCAAAGGGCTAAACTTGGATATGCTTCTGTTATCTTGAATACGTTAACATCAGTTTGACAGAATAGAAAGAGTAAGCATAAATGTTTGACATTTCTTTATAAACTAATTACTGATTTGCTGATTTACGGTGATTCCATTTAATTATCCTGCAATATTTAGAGTTTACAGTCATTAAAATCAAGGCGAACTATTTTTATAATATATCTTTTTTACAAATGCATAAATGCGTTGTTTCATGTCTATGTTGCAACTTCTTTTCTCGGTCTTCATGTACCAAGGTTTTTAACTCGTACTACTTTGTATCATGTGCCATTCGGTAGGGTCGATAGTGTTCGTGACTCTCTTTTTAGAGGAATTCCGAGACATTTTAATTTCCTGATTAACGACTACAATGACATAGATCCTTTTTCTGTAACAGTCTAACTTAGACGGTTTTTAATATATTTTTAAACGTTTTTTTCTCAAAATTTGTTAAAGCTTGTATGTCTTGTCATTGTACATGTGTCCTAACTCTGTTTCTGTATTTCTTCTAACAATCTTCTGTAAATGGCTTCGCCTGTGGAAGATTATTATTAATAAGAAGTTACAAAAGTAAGGTGTTTTATCTCCTGCAAACGTTCATACAACGCCACCTGTGGCGGAGGTCAAGAGGTCATCGTGTAGGCTTGTCTTATCCTCTTTTGCCCTGAGACGGTCCTCCAGGCAAGACTGCCATTTCGGCAGCTGGACCTCATCTGAGCTTTAACTAAAACGTTCCTCAAGTGACAACATATAAGGAGAAAATAATGTTTTGTTGGGTTGGGCTGACGCTGTTTAGAAATATGTTTATGAAGTACAGGAAGTTCTTAGGGTCAAACTATGCGCTTCCTCCAGACTAGCAAATTCCATTTCACATTGCTAACAATTTTTTGCTATCGTTGCATTCCACGCATTGTGATTTGATATGGTAGACTATGCTTTTTCAGAGAGAATTTTTCCCTCCAAAAGGGTTTTAATCTCTGTTATTTAGAGCAAGTCTCTCTTTGGTTTGTGGTCAACCACAGCAGGAAATAAAGGTTCTCAATTCGAGTTTTTGGTCCTTGTTTCCCAAGGTAGTAATAAGAAGAGGGGGGTCAACAAGACTTGTTTGTAGATATAGTACAAAACATAGTTTTCAGACTTTACCATAGTCACAGCTTTACTCTATTGCTGCAATAAAACAGCAGATGGTAGCGCAGCCAAGCACAGTATATAAGTAGGATGGCTAGGTTATTGCTAGATAGACACTGGTTCTGTACTAGTTTAAGTTTAGCATACATCTGAAACATGCATTTACCAATTTCTCAATACAGCACAAGTCAAGACAAGCCACTGTTCGCAGGGGCTGCAGTGGCATGGACTTTCTTCTTATAGGGGCCGACACAAGGTGTGTCTTGTGGCGTATTTGGGCCCCACAAGATTTGGCAAGATTAAATGAGTTACCTGTGTAGGTGAATTCTTTGTTAGACTGTTAATTGGTCACCCATTTTGTGGCCCACGTTATGTATTTCACAGTTATGAGCATGTTAATCATTGTAAGGAAATTTCTTTGTGTGTCAGTTTATTGGTCACCACTTTTGTGGCCCAATTGATGTATCTCACCTTTACAACTTTAATTTTCTCACACGCATAAGTATGTTAGTTATTGTAAGGTCACACGTTTTGTACTATGTGTGTCATCAATTAGTGGCCTGTTTGATGTATTTTACAGTTACAGTTTTTCATTAAATGGTCACCCATTTGGTGGCCCATTTCACCCACAAAGACACATGAGTTGGGTATTCCTTAATTTTGCAGGTGTTGTAGCTGGCCAGGGCACAGCATCACTACCAGTGATGTGGGGCCTTGTCCAGCATTGACAGCGTTTGCAGCGGATAAAAAATAATAACATAACAATAACAATACATATCTTGAATTATGCGGAAAGCGCTAGTTTCGCCTTTCTGCATGTTCATTGGGTGTTCTTTTAGGTGCGAAAATAATTAAAACGTAGTTGGGTGTGTCCTTAATCCATGAACAGTGAAAAGATGTTAGACTATAGCTTTCGTAAATGTTATATTGAAGCCGCTTTGGTAATAGCAATGAGCAAAAATACCGCGGATTATTTCAAGTTAATACAAAATTCTCACACTCATTTAGGTATCTTGTGAAAGTACAAAAACAAGCCGAAGGAAATCAGTGCAGATAATTTATTACATTGCAAATATGGTGAACACGAGGCAGTATTACAACAATGAATAATGGTAATGTAAAGATGAGGAATATTCACATATAATGTTAAACACAATCCTCTCTTACAAAATTTCACAGTGAGTATGGTTGAACTCAGTTGTATATGTAACTCGGGTTATAAATGACTGAATACATCAAACCTCCTAGCAAATGTCTTATTTCAAAACGAACAACTCGTTTACTCTTTCCAGTTGATTTCTATTTCTCTTTCTCCGGCATAGCTGTAGCTGTGTGAGTTTAAACCCTGACGTCTCATAATTCTTTCACCTACCTAGTACTTTTTTCATAGTCATTCAAACAGCAAATTCGAGTGAATAGCGCTGCTTTTAGTATAAATGTAGCAGATTATAAATAGACTTCTTTGAAAATGATAAACGCCTCAGAGTTGTGTTAACTAACCTAAGGCCGACGGAGTCACACATTCTTATAGTATAAGTAGTTGAAAGATAAATTTGTTCAAAAAAGGCATGTTAACATATTACTAAAATAGACAGCTTTGAAACCATATCACAAATTATCAGATCAGAATTTTCATATCAATACTCTCCCTCCTGCTTGAAGTGAAGGGCTACCACTTCACTTCTATTTATTTGTTCACAATTTTTATCGCGGGTCCGCCACAAATAGGTTACGACCTTAATCGTAAACATATGAAGATACGGGATTATACAAGTAATACATCTGTGAAAAACATGCAAAATCGATACTGACATAAATGGTGATATTCATTGTTTGAGTAACATATCGTCAAATCTTGTAAAACGGTCAAAACATTAAATGTATTTTTTATACATGAAGTTATGTAAAATGTTTAACTATTACATGATTGAATTTAAAGTGACATTAACAGCAAAAAAGTTTCTTAAAAAGTTACAAAATAATACCGGTTAACACTTTAAATCCAATTTTGGTTTAAAATATCGCTGAACCTTCTGAATTACACATCGAAATCTCCGATGAGTATCGAATTGAATAACTGCATAGAGATTTCTTGAAATGGACAAACACTCATGAGTTCAATATATGGGTAAAACAATAGAAGTTCTTAACCAAATTTGTTCTTTACTGTATGAATGAAGATGTTTTATATTTATTTGACTGGACATCGGTAATGATGCATGTTTGTAGGTGACCGTGTTTGGATGTTCTGTCAGATGTCGAAGTAGCGATCTTGCAATCAGGTTTCGCAAATTGTTGAAAGGAAAGGATTTTATTAAAAAGTTTTGCATCGCTGTAAACCTGTAATTCTCTAACATGTTAATTGCGTTTATCCACAGGAATTTCATATTTCATGATCCTTAACTGTGACATTAAGCGAGTTTTGTTCAAATTATTCATCAGACCGATAAAATCATTGCGTGTATAATCGGTTGAACAAATATTACGACAACCTAGTCTAAGATGTCTTCCAGCACTATTTCCTGCGTCTTGGCATCTTTTATGTTGTGTCCTTGGTCAAAAGCTTGCATTGTGCTTCCACAGTCAACCTGTAGAGCGACGGCATTGGAAAAATATATATTATGAAATTTTAAGGCTTCTATCAGCAGTACTTTGCTTTTAAATAGTTACTTCAATATAAACTACCTTATATTTATATATATATATATATATATATATATATATATATATATATATATATATATATATATATATATATATATATATATATATATATATATATATTGCAGAAATTATGTATTTTTATCTTTTGGTGTTGTACATCAACAAGTGATGTGGAGTGCACATGATATGTGGTTATAAAATACAGGGATAACGTGGTACTAACATGAAGAGTAATAAAGTGGTCCCTCCCATGACGAGTGATGCAAGCAGTTAGGTTTTTGGTATTTGTCAGTCTTTACGGCAAGTTTTTACGTTTGTCTTTCAATAGCGTATACTTCTTCTGTTGAAATATGTTCCGTTTTGCATACCCTTTTGTACATAAATATTGCAAATCATACACTTTGTACATGTGCAGAGACGTAATGAAATGATGTAGAATTCGAAATTATCAGAAAATGTAAAAGTATGAAACGATTGTGATTTCATGGACCTTACCTCAACAACTGAAACTTTTGATTGCCGTAATCGAAGATCCAGACAACCACATTTTGCATGTAAAACTGAGCTCAAGGTTTCCTTCTGAATGTTCAGCCTTTCCTTGTCCTCTGTTTCAAAGTCTTCCAACGCCTGTCTGAATTCCTCACTTTTTTCAAAATATCGAAGTCTCAGTACTATCAAAATCTGCAAATATTGGAGAAAAAACTGCCGACATACCAAAGAATAACGTCACAGTTGGAATTTCAAAAGACCATGTGCAGTAAAGGTATTCAATGTCTTGATTGCGCATGAGGAAACCCGTTTTACATTTAAAGTTATTTTTCTCAAAGCTATTACGGGACCTGTAATACTCGCCAGTTTTCAAAAGGCTAAAGACCAGGATCGAACAATTTTGCCATGATAGGAAGTATTACCTCTACTATAAAAGCTCCACAGAACGTATTGCGCCGTACAATAGCGCTAGCATTGTATACACTGCGTGGATTTTATATTTCACGATATCATGACAGTGCTAAGTTGCATATCTATTTGACCTGTCCGTCTTGTAAACATCAATCTGGGAGATCAGGTGAGAACAGTTAACATCTGCATCGTCTACGACGTCGAGTATATATTACTAGTTGGATTTCAAGGAAGAAAGTGTATCTATTTTAAACCCTGATTAATCTCTTAACATACGGCCAGTCTATTAACAACATCTCTCCAAAGTAAAAACATGAAACGGTACCCACTTCTTGATTTGTAGCGAGGAATCCAAGAAAAAATACAGAACCCTGTAAAAAAGGAAAAGTAAGAAGGGGAAGTGTTATCGGCAGCAGCAAAATCATAAAGTTCATGAATGAAAAATAAAAAGACAACTTTGAAAACTGTACTTTGTTTGATCATATTCCTAGGTTTTCTCAGATCTTTAACCCTAGACCAATGAATGACTGTGGCTCACATAAATACATCATAATGGAACAATATATTTTGATGAAGGCGAGCGTTTATACAAAAAATGTAAAATACGATAACGTAGTGAAAATTATATGCTGATACTGCCAGGAGGGGCTGGTATCACGCAATCGATCAAACTCTCATGTGTTAGACCCTGTGGGAAAAGCACGTGAGAAATAAATCACTTAAAGGCTTCTCACGGCTGTCGGAGAATAACTAACAGCTTATTTAAATTGCTGCAATATTATGACCATGCGGGATGTTAGTTTATTCCATGTAAGTAGTACAAGACTATCGGTAATATAATTAGGCGCCCCAGTTATTCTGCCAATACCTGTTGACCAGAGTCTCTGACGTAGTAAATACTGACCTGTGTTTTCTATCGCATTTGGTTGTATGCGCCTCGAAAGTGAAAGACTTAAACTTGTGCTCCAATTTTCCTAAATAGAACTTTCAACCGTTATCTTACTACATCAACAATAAGCATCGGAGGTCACAGAACAAAGTTAATTGCCCAACATTTTGTGATATTTGAAGTTTAAAATGCCTACCACCCCTGTCCTAATGCCAGAGAGAAAATAAAATTTAGGGTTTTCGAAAATCTAAGACAGTCAAAGTTTTTCTTTGTCCTACAACTTTAAAATGAACCTCCACAAGTGGTAGATCAGAGAAGACTTTTAATTTGAGACTCCGAATATCTGTCCTAGAGTCGTGTTTAGTAGCTTGCTAAAATTGATGTTTCGTTTCTACATGTGCCGTCACAGCAATAAACTCCGTGAGTTAATAACAAGTACGTTTTGCTTCTTTATAAAGTCAGGCTTAGGAACGTTGATTGAGACCCATATCACGACAATATTCTCGACAATTACTGCTGTCATTGCATAAAGTAGTGCAATATTCCTCAAGAACGACAGTACAACTTTTATAGACTTACCTCTATGAAAATCAAACATGCCAGGACATACTTAAGTTCGACAGAGCTATCTGTTATTGCCACTGCTGTTTGGACGCATCGGCCGCAGATGATAATGACATGGAGTATCATTGACGATTCAAGCTTTCTGCTGTATAATACATTGTAAGAAAACAGTGCCATACATCAGAGCTCAGCGTAGATTGAAACATGCCTCATGGACTCATATTGAACGTCGCATCAAGTAGAATTAAATGGTAACTTGTTGACGACTTAATTGGTCGCGCAGTTACAATTTAACTGAAAGTGACCTAGAACTCATTTCGACCTGACAAGTTTGTGATTTAAAATTATTTAATTACGTGTTTAACATCGTAGACCAGTTTATTCAGAATGTTATGCATAGAAAGTAGATATAGGTTAGATGCACAACATAGATTTACATATTACAATACACCTTCTGAAGGGTATGTTATACATTTTTTAGTCTTTATGTAAAAGTTAACTGTGAACTCTTGGCATTGAAAAGTTTATCGACAATGTAAAAAAACTCTATAAGGATTATTGTACATTAATGAAGATCACAGTGGAAACATGGTAATATCATTACAATGTACTAGTGCTTACCATAATATCTTCTCCTCTGGACCGTTGAAGACTTTGATCAGTTCGGTCAACATTTTGTAATCATACAAATATACCAAAACTGTAACCTACAATGATACAAAAGTGTCCTTTTTCTGATGCTTTTTTAATTTCATACACATGAAAAAGTCAAGTTCCCGTAGACAAACCACAAACAAAGTTCGCCCGAGAAAATGTCTACTGTCCCTCTTTGAATTATATTGAAATTAAGAGAATGCGTTAATCGGAAATTAAAGGGGGAATATTGGAGATTGTTTTACTTTTGTAGGTAAGAAAGATATAATTATGTCAATTTTCCTGAGGAGGTCAATCAAAGGCCGTATTTAACATGGTATATTTTTTCCGCCTTGATACGTATTTAAAATGGTATAATATTTTGTCCGCCTTGAAAGGTTAAATCGAAAACATAATTGCAAGAGAATATCTTATCAAAAGCATTTACTCACCATTGCAACAAGCAGCGCTAGCGTATGAATAAACATGTAAATAGCGGAAGAGTGGAGAGCCAAACAGCTGTAATAGCAAAAACACCGTCTTTTACATTTAGCGTAGTGAAATATGTGCGCTTTACAATATGCTCACACTTGGCAAATACAATAAAATGTTGATTTTAGATTAAAAATTTGTTATAAAAATTACATGTATAACTTGAAAGACATATTTATCAATGCGACGGCTCCTTCATTGACCCAAAGGGTAATATATGCAGGGAGCGACATCTTACTGTCGACTACAGCTCTATTTTTGTCTGCCTTTCTGACGCACTCAATAGCAGCGCGACATTGAACCAATCGCCGGACATTAGGGTAAATATAACTATCCCCGTTACCACAAGGCAATACATAGTTTTCTTGTTTTGTGGCCAATCAAGCTCATTTATAGGTCTGTTACTACTGTTTTAAATTTTCCTCAGAATAATTCATAAATATGAGCATCCTAGTTCCTTAAACTTTACAGGGAAGTTGCAATTCGATATGGCACAAGGTTCACCACAGGGAATATTGTCTCGTAGTCAATCCACTAATTATACCACTAACTCACTATCAACCCTCCGAAATGTTTCCCAAAATTACATGAACGTACGCACCTGACTATATATTTAAGAATGTTCCCACCAATATATTTATCAGCAATCCCTACAACCCACCTTTCTAACTACCAGCCTATCTTCCTACAAGTAGACTATCCATTTAATAACGTTCCCACCAATATGCTCATCTATCACCCGACAATCCATCCATCTTACTAACGGCCAACCTATCGTCCTAACAGTAGAATTTCTATGACAGGAACTACGTTGATAATTTTATATGCTAAATAATAGTTGCGATTACCTGTGCAGATTTCTGTTGTCATGGTACTCTTCGTTCAAAATCGCGAAAGCAACACAGGGCAGTGCCCAACCGCAAAGAGAGTAGAAGAATCTGCAAGATAACGAATTACGCCTCTTATAGCCTTTTCATCTTGGATATGGAAATAGAATGAAATTGCATAGTTTTCGAACATGTTTTTTTATATTTAGCCCTATTGTCCGATTATTGCACCACTTTCGTCACGAAATTGTACCTCGTAGTAAGTGCCATTTACCCAAACAACTTTGACGCACAGCGTTTGGATTTGTACCGTTACGCAAGTTAAGTTTAGTCAAAGAGGCTACATTACCTGTGCAAATTTTTTTATACCAATTGTAAACTAGTAAATTCAAATTTGCATTACTGATTTAGAAAAGCGTAAAAAAGGAAACGGAGTGACTACCTGGCACTTGTACGTCGATACACGTAATGCTGCAAACGGATATAAAACTGAATACTAAGGTTCATCATCCATAAAGCGTTACTGAGTAGTGCAAAGTGGCTGAAGGCCGCCACCAGTCGACAATGGTTCTACATGCAGGAAGACATTGGCGTGATTGAAGACGAATATGAAACAAATAACAAAGACCAATAGTCATGAAACAATGATAATGAAGATGTGCATATGTTCTCTTTACGTATTGAAACTTAGACCTTTTTAATTGGGGATAGGGGCGGGTTCTGAAATCCTACCATAAATAATACAATTGTGATAAATCATTTTTTCAGTAGGCTTGTGCTTATTATTATTGATGTTTCTTTAATCTGCCAAGAAAATCAAAATTGGTATTTATATGCAGCTGTTGTAATGACACCCATGACATTACTTTTAACTTGACATGGAGAAAGCACAATGTATGCATGTGATATTTAAGCGCGTTAAGTTGCTTACGTTTCTATATTCCTAATGCAGTCAAAAGTCAGTCTATAGTAGAGGGAAAAGATGTTGCATTTCTAATAATCAGTATAGTCAAGATGGAAATATTGCCCAAAAAAGAGAGCGACCTATTTACTGTCAAATAAGCTTTTTAAAATATTTACTTTCTATAGGGGTTTAAAGCGATATATTCAGAGCGTATTGTTATTGATTATATAGTGGCTATCAATCGATCAACAATCATGCTCTTAAAATAGAATTTCATTCTGTGAAGGAACATCTATCTTTCTTGGTTACGGGAATGAAAGAATCAAATCGGAAGAATTAAGGTGAGAGATATCATTTTTAACCGCTCTGATCTGCATAATATTTGAAAAACATAAGACTGCCATGAATAGCAAGCAATTTTGCATAAATGTTCAGTCGATAGCAGTTGTACCTTTTACTTTACAGTACTGTACTTTCTCAATGGCGTTTATAATTGTAGACAGAAACAAACAAAGAGACATATAAATGAATAGACTGACCCTTACATCAACTTTCCAAACATTCGTCGTATTCAGGAACGTACAAAGCACTCGCATATAAGAGGCTGTGAACGATAGTAGACTTTCAAATTGATAAATAGCAGTGTACAATGTAAATTTTTACCTTCTGTTTCCAGTAATCAACGTTTGCGTCCATAGCAACCAAGACTGGGAAGAAAAAAAATGACACCAAGGCCTGCCAAAGCACCACGTAGAAATCTGATGTTAACCTAAAGTATAGAGAAAAATGCTATAGGTATCAATGGTTTTATCAATAACGGCTATAATACGCCTAGTGTCTGCCAATGATTTTGTGGTCTTTGCCCGGAAATGTATCACCAAATAGTCACTGACGGCATCGATGGCATTTGTCTGTAGATTAAGACCACTTCCTATTTGATTTATGGATTGATACATGGGTGGTGCCATAAGTGATGCAGAATGTGCTTACTATTTTCAAGACACCTGAAATTACTTCTCGTTTGTCTTTGCCAGAAGTCCATATGCATTTCTTTTATGGATTTGTCTATATTGTATGCACAGGTATTGTTTGTTGTCTACCGGTGCTGTGCTGTTTGCGTTCGTTATATCGAGTTCGTCAATATGAAATTTATAACCGTAATGAAGATTATGGCATTGTTCTTAAATGTACAACATTGCTGTTTGTTGCCGGGCGATCTCAAAAAAAGCAAAACTTCCAAGAAATAAAAAAATGCAATACGTAACAAATCTATTGACGGACGAGGTCCTCTAACTTACAGCTATATTAAACTTAAAACACACTTGAAAAAATTTGAATGCTGTATGCTCACCTTGCCATGAATATCGCAACGAAGCTAACAACGATGAATGCTGCAGATAGCGCGCAGCTTATCGTAAGTATAATGTCTGCAGCACTTTCTAGAAAAGGCTGTGGAAAATAAAAGAAAGGATAAGGCGTTTACTTAAGCGGGATATTGAAAGAATAAAACACTGAATTGAAGCTGTGACGGACATAGTTCAGCTTACCGACTAGGATACGCTATTTCATGATTAAATTTCGAGTATGATATACTATATACGTAACAAACGCGCACAAGAGCAAAAGTATCTCTTCGCAGGAAAGACGGATGTTAAGTAGAGTATTATAGCATAGAAGTTGTGAAAAGCACTGAAATAGTTTTGAATAATAACTCATATTACTTCAAGTGTAAAGAAATAATATTGCTACTTAGGTTTTTCTGCATTTTTGATATGTCTTAATCTTCAGATATAGCCCAAAGACATGTTTAGTAACAGCTATCAGCTATCAGTACTTTGACTTAAAAGTAGAGAGACTGACAGATAGACAAAGAGACAATGAGACAGAGAAACAAAGAGAGCATAATCGTCCTAAAGCACATGTACAAACTTTAGGCTCTTTCCCCATGGTCATGATGACAGCAAAGTTACCCAAACGTGAACATTTGCATTCTACGTAGTCCCATGCGTCGTGGACACCACGCTCTGTCAAACTGCAGATATGTGTACGCCATATTCTGGGGCAAAATATGAAAGTGGCACTTCATAAATGACACTCTTGTTGCGCTTGATGCTTGTAACGTTAGATCTTTTCCATTAACATAATTTTCTTGTAAGTCACAATCATTGTAATGAGTTTCAAATCACAAAAACGGATATTCATAGACAAGTAAAAGCCGACCTTAAATAAGGGATCAAAAAGAAATAACGGAATACAAAATAATGCTCAAATGATAAAAATATGCCAAAAATATTTCAAAATACACTTTGTATACAAAGTTTAAACACAGTATCTAAAGTAATGGTTCAAACTCTTTGCACTTTTAAAATATATTGCCCGAAGTAGAGCGGACACTCAGTTCGTACTCTAGTAGAGGCAGAAAAATTGCTTTTGTTTTAAATTTTACTTGTATGAACGTGTTTAAGATCTTTTAAGGTATATGCGTTATTAGTGATCGAAATGTTAGTATGTAGCATAAAGGATGATTTATAAGTTGGAAATAACTTGCAAACAAGCAACCTCGATTAATTGCATATAACTAACAAATTCAGACAATAGAGAGCAAATCTATCTATTTACTTGCAATTGACGATTAGATTGTATTCTCATTTAGAACATTTCGTAGCGCATATGTTACCCAACTACGTATTTATTATCTCACCGCATATTAATCATAAACTCAACAGGTGGGGCTCAACCAGCATATAAACTACGAAGAAATGTTTTCACAGCGACAAAGTTTAAATATGAACCATGGAATAAATTGCTAGTTTTTTACCCATATGTAGCTCCTGCGTCCATGCTTGAGCATTTGGGAGAATATCCTTCCTGTTGAATTAATTAAGGAAATGTTAACATAATTCGTTCTTCTACAAATTGAATTAATTAAGGAAATGTTAACATAATTCGTTCTTCTACAAATTTCAATTACTTCCAGAGATAATGAAAGTCCTATTAGTTTAAGAAAATGTAATCAATATGAACAGAGTCATTTATAACATTCAGGAATAACATTCATACCTCTTTTTCATAAAATCTCAAATTAACATCTATATCAATATCCTTTCTGTGCTTTGGATAGACTGACACCGATATGACAGGTGTGTTCACTTTCTCAATTTTCTTCACTGCAGTGATAGATTTTACCCATTGTCGCTCTTCTGACCTGTAGATTAATAGAAAACTGAATATAAGGACATTCTTTCGGCTTAAACATATTACATCAAACAAAATTAGGAAAAACTTTACCATTAAAGTAGCTTTCCACCTTTGTCGGGGTATTTTATGTCGAAAACACGAAATTTTTTTTTCCTTGAAAAGTATTAATGTCAAGATCATCGTGTGTGCATTGTACCGTTTTCTCATAGGGTAGCCTCTTCCAAAAATGACAACTTTTTAGTATTAGCGACACAAAGTACAAGCAGACAAGGCCAGACTTGTGAAATTTCCGACGATCGAATTCAAAGGTTAGAACGGAACACAAATAGCTGCATATATCGCGTGTTACAACTAGATCATGAGTAACGGCAGGACCTGTCGTTATTGTCAAATAAAACAGATAAAAAACGTCATGGTCCAATTCGCTTTTCAGAAATCGCCAACGAGTTTCGTTCATTTCAAGTATCCTAAGACTAGACAGTAGTTTTTATCAGAATAAAAATGGTAACATTTGCCCGCAAAATCTGAGTCCGACGAGTCGTGTCAGCTAGCCTTGTATTTGTAGTTGCTTTTTTACCACATATATAATATTTTATGTTAGACATTTCTGCGCATTTAAAAAATACATGGAGCAGTGGATACATTTCGTCATGTCTGGGACAACCATTGAATTATTCATGTCAGCCAAATAGACTCCAAAACTGTTTTCACTACAGAAATGTTGTATAGAGTGAAACTATTGTCTCAGATTGTTTCTCTAATAGGTGTGTCAGTTTTTTGTATTGAGATTTATAAAGTCGAGTTATCGCTGATTAATCACAAGGCATTGATAGACTTATCAGTTGATAAACTTTAATTCAACACTGTGAACAAAGGCCTTTTTCAATATTCCTAGGCACATTTTGTAATTAGTATTCTGAAGTGCAATTACTTGTTGACACCTAGACAATTGCCCCCTTCCGCTTTCTTTCCACTTTCACTGAAACCTTTACAATTCACCGCCCATTAATTTCCTCGATCAAACGAAACCATTCATGAAACTAGCTTTCAGGTGAAAGATACTAGTTAGGTAAAAATACACAACATGACCGCAACAATTCAAGTTTGAAAATAAGTCCTCGCAAAGGTGGAAAGCTTCCTTAAATCAAAGATGTGTTTCCTCAACTCTAAACATTACATCTCAAAAGTAGAAGCAATACATCAAAAACGGTTCAGTTTCAAAAATTGTGTCTGACCTTGCTGTAGCATAATCCGTTGGTAGAATGTCTCCTGGATTTTGATAAACATAGGTTATTACCGCAAGGGGAGTATCTAAATATTGAAAGACGAACAGACATTTGATTAATTGTGTAATAAATTGGTTTTGTCACGATAAAGCTACAAAAAGTGACCAGCATTTTTAATTTTTGCTTTTCGACTGGCTAAGACCCAAAAAAACTTACTTACTTCTACGATAATATACTTACGATTATTATAGTGAAGAGATGTTTCTGTCTACACATTGCTTTAATCAACAAGGTAAGGAGGTACATTTTCAGTACGTTTGTTCTTAAATGCTCAAAAATTATGAAATGGATATGAAATTCTATCAGACAGGAAACGGTCGATAAGTGTTGCTTAACTGTATATTCAAAAAGATATCGTAGGTCCATGTAAAGAGAACTAACACGTATAAGTATCAGTGATGGATTCTTAAAAAATATGCCTTTGATATCTTATCATTTGTCAATATCGTTGTAATATGTGCACCACAAGAACCACTACTAACATTGACTTGCCTTTGGAACTGCAGATAGTAAGTTGAATATTTGGTAAATTAATTGAAATAAGCAGACTTACTTCTATATCAATCCGTGTTTAATGTTTTGGGAAAATGTGTCTATATAGTGTAATTAAGGTATTAACTATTCTTTGCAAATTCACTGAGTAAACGGTGGCATCAAACTATTTCACATGAATAGCGCATAATAGGAAAGTGTGTCGGATGTAATGGTTTTTACAGAGTAGTTAATACCTTCTGAAAATGTAAACATTAAAAAACTCAAATTCTTGGTTATTATGGTCGCCGAAAATGCTGCTTTCTATGAATACTAATACATAGATTTTTTCTTTGAAAATTGACTTAAACTTGTATGTACCTGTATATCTTGAAGAATTTATCTTTTCCAATGTGCTCAGGGGTAGCTTCACGTAGCTCTCCGGGACATCTGAACCGTTCACTTGCAGTAGTCGCCTGTTTGCTTTAATTGATATTCCAGCAGTATCAACTACGTATTCTTCAGTTCGTTTTACAAAAAACGCTTTCAGACCTGAGGTATTGAAAAGCAACTGAAACAAAATTTTCTAAAGATCCGATGAATAGGTCATCGTCGGAAGGCAAACATGAGGCTTATGACTGTTCCAGGAAATTTAATTTTCGAACATAGCAACGGTCCTGAAATCGGTAAACTCACCTACTGTACCCCTTGACAATGTAATATCTTGTCCAGACCGATACATTACGTCATACACTGTGTCACTAAATGGTCCAAAGGCAGAAAATATCCCGACAACTCCATCGTTTGGTCCATGCTCCTTTTGAAATTAACAGAATCAACTACAGATCTTAGAAAATGAAAAAGACCGCGGGTAGAAGACCAGAATAAATCTATTCTGCCGAAGTTGTCTCTTTACGGCAATGTCCTGATCGTCCGTTTGTCTTTGGAAGACAATGCAATATAATTAATGCTGCGGCCGAAGCGAACAAAAAACTATTTAACAAGTAGCAAGGCCTTATGTACAAACCCGTCTATTCACTGGACGCAATCTGCTCACTTGGCAGATAAAATTAAATTTTGATAACGGTACGGCAGTCGCTTTTAACACAGACGGACTATTCGTGTTACGTTATTATATGTGTTTAACACTTCAGAGGTCGTACCTGATAAACTTGCTTCCATAGTTCTTCGAGATCAGGGGAAATGAGTCGGGCCTGCCTCTCTATGAAAAGCTGAAAGGTGAAAACGTCAATTTAGTGAAATTATCTTGTCAAAAATAAATGCAGGCATGCTTAGGCCTACATGAGGCCGCAATTGAAAAAGATTATGGAGTCAGGCAAAATATAAAACGTCTTTATCAATTAGGAGAAACTGGGTAAGCCCCGATGAGGCTATGCTTGATCAATCTGTAACGTATGCAACGCCATTGTATAACAATTATATTGTTTGCTTGTTTTCTGTGTAACTTAAGGGTTCAGTTGACGATGTCAAAAAAATGATGTACTTGATAATGCTTATTATGATGCCTTGGTTCGCAAATAGTGATCGATCTCTGACAAACCGTAGACCAAGACTTTATTATATCACACAATTGATTGGTAACTGTATTGTGGATAATAACCCTCTCCTTGTTGAATTTTTGTAATACATAAAAGAAGGAACATCAACTCTGCGAAAGTGTGCTGCAACTTGCTGCAAGGACGTATCCATGCTTAAAAGATATAGAAGTGCAACAGAATATTTGTATAGCAATAGGTACACAACATTAGAACAAATAATTGTATTTTTTCAGTGTATCAAAATTGCTACCATAGTATACAGTACTGGCTATCTTCACCTCGATATACTTGTTCATTTCATTCACACTCGCACTTTCAAAAGAGGAAACTTCTACAGCTGTATTGAACAAGACTTCGCTTATAAGCAGCATATCTCCTGCATAGATCAGGTTATGATATTCGGAGACGTTGGCAAGAGAATCCAACACTGCGACCACGTCAGCGACACCAGTTATTTCCGGAACCTTTGAATGCAAAACAAATGATATTTTATAGGTATTTTATACTTTAAGAAAAGCGGGATAATTTTCTAGAATACATGTTAACGCTCAACACATCATCCAACATTCACGACGTTTTTGTATGTATGAATGTCAATCATCATACCTTTCGAGCTATCTTGAGCAATTCCCTCGATTTGCATTCAGTCGTATCTGGCGTATCCCACTTACCATTAATTTTGCAAAACCGTCTCATTAATCCTGAAATTCGGCATAAAATGAAAATACCGGGGATAAGAAACTACTGTACACGAATAATTTGTGATGATAAATCACAACAATCGTCGCAATCAACTAATACACCTTTACTGACATCCTCATGTGTGGAGGAGGATTAGGTCTGTTTGGAAGGATTGCAAGTACTTCTGTTTCGGGAATTGTCAATCGTGAATACGCCTAATGCAAAAACAGTATCATTAAACATGTGAGCTCATTCCATTTGCTCTGCATAAAAGCACTTATATCAATGTATAGTTCTGCGTTTGTAGTTCACATATTCCATTTGAACGTAAATGAATCAGCTATCACTGACTATCGCCGTATTTCGAGGAAAATATATAAAATCGATATAATTTCATACATCACTTTTCGTTTAAAATACCCAAAAATTCGTTATCCAACATTTTACGAATGTTGCTTGTCGTAAGTCGACAGCTTGACAATTCTTGGCTCAATAGTGTCCAGGGAGTACTAAGTTGAAAATCGAGAAACTCAACCACTTTGTTTATTGCCCGATGAAAGGTTGGAAGATGTTTCACATACCTACACTTCCACTAGGACAAGGAATCCATGATGAGTGTCGATTTGCTTCAGTTCTTTCCCAAATATTATTAACATTATCTGAGCAATGTTTGCCTTCTGTATCTAAAGCTAAAAATGCGAGTGGAATTGCATTCACGGATAAGTATTGGAGCAACATTATAGGGAATGATGTATTCCATCTTATGTACTTCACTATATAAGGTAAAATTGTTGCTTATAGTAGGTGATTTTTTCTGCTCATGACTGGGTATAAACTTTTCCATTCAGAATTACATGTCTTCAATACTTTCTCCCAGTAATCATATCAATAATGATATAGAGGCCATGAGTATTCGCTCCCTATTCTTTCACTCATAACAGAAATCATTTGACATGAATTTTAAACGAAATCTAAGCACATACAGACTTTGTCATGACGTTGGACTTTGTTCTCGAGTTCTATCCAGCGGATTGGCACGCAGAGTCCCTCCATATAAATGAAGCCGTCCCGACAGAGGCATTTGTAGCTACCAACTGTATTGTGGCATCTCCGTTCTAAACCGCAGTCATTTTGGTCAGTTTTGCACTCATCGATATCTGTCGATAAAGCATAGGCTTTATCAATTAAGCACTTAAAATACATACCCATCTTGCGACTGTGAAGGCCAAAAATTATTTTTTCTACATGAAACAAGCTACACGCCCTTACCTACACAACTGTTGTGATGAAAATCAATAGCTCCGTCGATACAAATACTTGAAGCTGGACTTGAAGTTGAGTTATCCACTTCCTTTCCTTGTGGGCAAGTAAATATCACAATTGATCCATGTGACACACGGAAAGCACCCACGTCTTCGGATTCGGTAATGTTTAAAAGGCACGATTTCCCGGTACCAGGGGAGGTACTGACACAAGTAGGGCGAGCCTCTTCGTTTCTTTGTCCCGGGGTAGCAACTGGTGCATCTGTCTGCAGCTTTTTGGAAACCATCATTATATCAGAGCTGGAATCGTCCTCCACCTTTCTAGTACCAATTTGAGTCGTTAGCAAACTCTCTGAGGAATAAGCAGCATTTTGCTTAGTTGTGGAAATATCATGAACTGTGGACATCATCTTTACGGAAGGAATTGTTGTTCCTGTGTCATAGTATTCCTTCCACTCTTGTGCCGTTTCTGAGAAGTAATAGTACGTAATGTGGAGCATAGTATTATTGTAATCAATACATCAACAGGCACTTCAGATTTAAGATCCTCGTCTGACTCGGGAAACCTAAAACACCTTACGTTAAGACACACAAGATACCAGATTCAAGTATTGTTATAAGAAGATCCATTTATATGTATGTGAGCATTAGGGCTTCAATGTTATGTCCATTTTCGTGCACTGCAAAACAATCTAAACGTTTCACAATCACTAGACAGCAAGGGTGTCCGTCTGATGATCGATAACGGACATTCTGAGATTATTTGAATATATATATATATATATATATATATATATATATATATATATATATGTGTGTGTGTGTGTGTGTGTGTGTGTGTGTGTGTGTGTGTATACATACATACATACATACATACATACATACATACATACATACATACATACATACATACATACATACATACATACATACTTATAGATTGAAGTGTCGCTGACATTATACAAACATTACAGTCAATTCAATATATGCAAAAATCTTAGGTAACAGGATGACACGACAGGCTAAAGGGAAAACCATACACCTGCACATTCAAACGGAAAGATGTAACTTAAGCTTCAGACAGAAATTTTCCTAATCAGAAAATCATACTCTGAAAGACTCATTTTCCGGTAGCACTTGTAACCTCCACAAATGTAATAATCTCCACAAATGTAATATCAACCACAATTGTAGTAAAAGCAACCACAAATGTAATAAAACAGTCAACCATTACTGTAACAACCCGCAACCACAAATGTAATAAACAAATTAACCATAAATGTAATAAAACTCAACCATAAATGTAATACATTTGAACTTGCATATGTGATCATTTGTTTATCAATGCCCTGAGTAAATAATAACTTTAATAAGACTAGTTTGATGTTATTGCATACTTTCCTGAAACTAGGTTCCCTTTCTGAAGCACAGAATAGAATAATTTGAGAACACTATCAGAAAATGGCGAGGTACAGATCAAACCGTTAGATAATGGACGTGGAACCGTGACAGCAGTTCTAAACACTGATAATAACATAATAAGGAAGCGTCAAAATAACTCGTCAACCAGTGACACCACACAAAGTTTATGACAGATGACTCAGAGCAAATAACAGAGAAATATACAACCTTATAACAGAAACTTGCGACGCAAAACATGTTGACGAGAACATATATCGTCATTTCAATCTAGTAAAAACAAAACGAACATTACCTTGAACACAGTAGAACATAATTAGACATCCTAGCATCCCCAGTAAAGGAACAAACGTCAAGTTGGACAACATAGGAATATAGACAATCTGTCGATTATTCCACACAATTTATCCACTGAAGACGAATTTGAGGCGACTGATTAAGAAAGTGCGGCAAATTCGAAAAAACGGCGTTAAAGGATTGTAGTGTTATACAGTCTCCTCCACTCTGGGGTAGAGAGTGCACTGACATTCAGATTACAGCTGTGTCTCGCCATGGCCGATCAGTTCTGTACACAAAATAGGGAAACGCAAAATACACTTTCAAATACACAAAACACACTAAACGCAAACAATTGAGATATGAATAATGTGTGGAGTTGCTTTTCTTATTACATAGATAAATATTTATGGGCTAATTTACCAATTGCGATGACAAAATATATTTATTACATTTATGGTTAACAAGTATTACATTTATGGGTGATTTTTTATTACATTTATGGTTACCATTTATTACTATTGTGGTTGGTGTTTTTATTACATATATGGTTGATTTTTGTTACATTTATTGGCGATATTACATTTATTGGTGCACTTTATTGCAATTATGGTGGATATTACATTTATGGAGATTATTGCATTTATGGAGGTAACAGCACTGTTTCTGTCACGATCGTCAACAAAAACAGCAAAAGAGTCGAGTGGGAAACTGTTTTCACTAAGACATCTTGATTCTTTATGTGGTAGAAACCTCAGGTACAGAGTTGTAAAAATCAGAATCATCAGTACTACCAAGTCACGTAATGCTACAAAACATGATAGCGTTGTAAAATTTGTACGTTGCAGTGGCATGGCACTACACAAAATTGCTTTGTATTTTCGCCATGTTATTGACGATCACACGTTCACAATGAGCTGTTATCGCTTTTCTTACCTTTCTGTCTAAGGCTACCAGTCTGAACTTGGGACGCCAATTGCAACACAAACCATACAATCAGTACAGAACTGATGAATGAGCATCGGAAGGTAGTCATCTCAGCAGAACATTTGCGCTCCGCGCCTTGCCCAGTTAGAATGAGCTCTGATCCTGTGCACAAGTGATTATATTGCGTTGGACTACGGTCAAAAATTAGAAGCAGTGAAAGCGGTTATTAATGAAGATGTTTACCATTTTAATGGGAACCAATATTCGAGGAATCAATTGTTTCATTGTTTACCCTGAAAAGTTATTAATTTTGATAAGTTTGTTGGGTCAATTTGCTAAAGACGGGGTCATGTCTTTGTTGTGAACGCTGGCTATTCGTGTCGACATTTCTTTTGATCTTTAACACACAGTGAAGAAAAGGAATAACCATACATTTTCATATGACCGACTTTCACTGCTTATCCCTCTTGTTGCTATGCAAAGAAATATTATGATCTCTGTTATACGGAGCTTCGTCTACGTTAAGAATATTAATGTCTTCACAGTGATCACAAGCTTACCTATTGTTCATTTTCACTCAGTAACCGTTGACTTTAAAATGCCCTTTGGGAGAAAATTCGGGCACTAAATTTTTCAAAAAATGATTATTTTCTCTCGAACCATTTGTGGAATCATATTAAGGTTTTTGGGAAAAAATCTTACTTTCTTGGTTTTCTGAAAATCGATATTGCTATTCTTCGTAATGGAGTTGACATAGAGAAAGTGGTCATTTTGAATTTACAAATATCGGTAAATGTTAAGTAATTTGGTTATCTGCACGGTGACCCCTAATTTTTATTCACGATTTGGAATAATTAAATGGTTGAGGATTTCAATGAAGGAAGGTTTTGCATAGAGGCGATAGCTGTTCAATTTTATCAAACACCATCCGTCCCCGATATCATCGCAACATAATCTTTTGTTTAATTTCAAGATACAAAATGTTTTCACACAGTCTATTCACAAGAAATACGGCGATTTCTAACTTAATATAATGTTCCACTTGAGAAAGTTAACACCTCATCGAAAGGTAGTTTGTGTACTTGTGTGTTGAATATTCATAATGATTAGAATTTACAAATGAAACAGGTTGACAATTATATATTAAATGAGACCCAATTCAACTTTCAATCCGTAATGTATCAGAGTTTTGAATTTTGACTTAATGTAAGGCTTTAGGAATCATGGTAAATGGGACAAACATGACAATATGTAACAGGAAATTGATTGCAAACATTAATTGCAAACAATAAGCAAAGAGTTCCTTTTACGACAACCGAAATAAAGCTCAGAATCTTAATTAGTTTTCTATTTTATATCAATATAATCGGTTATATCCGGTGATACTAATTATCAAAGCCGTATCTTTCATGCATTTTGTGCACCAAATATTGGTATTGACTATGTCGGTAATTAGTCACATATTTTAATAATTGCCGTGGTCGTTGAATTTAACGAGGTCAACTTTAGTATGCTGTGTAGTACAATCAATGACACCGTTGCTAGGGTAAATATCTGTTTGATTTTTATTGACGTTAGGTTGATGCAAAGGTTTAGCGCATTGTTCAGAAACGGGGATGACATTTTATATTCAATGAGGGGTATAATTTCTTGCATACAACGTGTTATTTGTCTGTGTAGACCTAAATATTCGATAGGTCATGTATTTTCGCCACATCAACTGATATTGAAATAGCATTTATTCATTTATTTAATTATTTATTTATTTATTTATTTATTTTTGCTTTTTTATGCATTTATACATTTATTTATTATGCATTCGTTTAATCTGAAATCTAAAGGGCAAAGTTCGATATCTGGATGGATGCAAAACTTACGCATCAATCAGAACGATGAACAATAAAACAAAGCTACGTACAAGAAACACCAAAGCTTCGCAAAGCAATGAAATGTCTTCGAAACGATTAGATATTTCAGAGATGGCTGAACGAATAGTGGATGATTAAAATTTAAAAGCACTTGACCTTGAAAAAAGATAAACATCAAAACGATAAACATTAAAGAGACATCGTCCTTAATAAAAAAAAATATTTGAATACGCTGCCACGGTGATTGGAAATTCTAAATAAATGTGACGACTTGAGACAATTTTGGGGGAGCACTAAAGTTAAACGTAATGGTAATTTTAGAACAGTACATTCAGGCATTTGAAATAATGTTTTAATATATGCAATATGTGGTGGAGGTACGTCCAATCAAATATAATTTTCTGAACGATGCAACTTACTCCGACAGCAACAGAACATCGGTATTTTGTATGTAATATCGTTTGCAAATTTGAAACAATAGAAAAGCAATCGCCTGCTTCATACTCGTCTTCTCACTGGGTCATCGCTTTCCAAGAATTAAAGTTATTGCTGATTGTCTTATTTCTCCTGTATACCTTGGCAGTTCAAATATATCAGTAATAAGTCATCAGCTATCATCGTCAAATTTCTATCTCATTGCCCTCTAAAGATATTCATAAATGTTGAGCGTCATCAGTTTGTGGTCTTACTACTTCCTCGTAAATTATAATACTGACAATTTCAACTTGCCAGCATATTTGTTAGATTCAAAATAGCCTAGATTAAGAGTTGCCTTGGTATAATTTTCTAGCAAGTGTCTTGCTCTAGGTTTAGTAGAATTCGAATGATTTATTTCAATAAGAGCAATACACATTATCTTGAATGATCCACTGGATGTGCCGATAAGCAACGGACAATTTATCAACAGACATGTCTTCACTTGTAGCCATTTAGGTGATAGTTACTACCGATGCCATCTGGTGTAATTATAACTTTATTGGTGCAATCTTACTGTCACACAAACACCACTACACTTTTCCTGCCATACCTTCCCCTCATTTCATTGATGTTCATTATTATATACCGGTCTTCCAGACAAGGTAGAAATACATTTAAGACCCACATGGGATCAAGGATAGAACACCAATTACACGCCTTTTTGTAACACATTTAAACGCAACTAGATGTTCAGAAATTTAAGATTACGTGTTCAAATATGATTACCTCCAATGTAGATATTTTGAACACGCGTGTGCAGAGTTTGAACACTACGTGTTCATCAGCCATTATATGGAACACCATGGCGTACCATGACTGAATATGCGTTGCACGTTAGATGTGTTTACAAATTGAACGCATTAAAGCATTAAAAGTATTGTAACACTTTTTGGACGTATTGACGCAATTCAACGACAGGTGTGTTAAAGGCTAGAAAGCAATATATGCACTTCTTGAACACCTGTAATCAAGGCGTTCGGGGGTGTTCAAGCCTTAAAATAACAAAACAGACAAGTGATATTCAGTAAACTTTTTTTACTGTAAAATACACAAACGGTGTCTCGAGTGACATACAAGCATTGTGTGTAAAATGGACAAATAAATACGACCACTCTGTTAAGTTGGTCTGGGGAAAACACCAACAGTTTTAAGACATTTCCTCTCAATAAACAAAAGGAAAATTCACATAAACACGTAAAACCTTTAACAAAATATTGCAGCGTGGAAAACTACCGACAAAAAAGGTTTTACTTACCTTGTGTGGATCAAGGTTTATGTTAGTATTTGTCAAACACGTACAAAAAGAATATGATTTTAAAAAGCTCAAAATTTGGCTTACTAATGGTGTTGAAAACATGTAGCCTATATGATGAAAATCATACACCTTTTTTGCCCGATTGTTTCTTGAAGCCATATTTTCTTGTATAATAAGACATCAATTTCAAAGAAGGTGGTCAAGGATTCTCTGATGTATATGATATATAGTTTTCTACTCTACAGTGAATACAACATGTCAACTTGTTAAAATGTTACAGTGAGGCACAACATGCAGTAACTGGGTAAAGTGGGTCCTTGGCAGTGTAAAGCTTATCTCCTCTTCCGACAAAATCCGTCATAAACAAAACAGGGATGTGTATTTTAAATATTTTCCATAATAAACTCTGAAATAAGTCAGTGACATTTCAAAAAATTTCTTCTCAGAAATCAAAAACACATTAACTAATTTTGACTTTGTTTCATATGTTTTGTTATGTGCGTATACAAGCGTCTGCTGTTGAACCGCAGTAAATTTCAGTCCTTACTCAAATTCACTTGTTAAAGGAAACTACTGTCTGAAACTAATGGCAAGAAACTATATACTAGCCATTCCTACACCAATCTAGGAATACAATAAGCGACCTAGCGGCCGATATAAATCGCTGTACTATGTAGGGAATCTTTGATAGCTCACTTCAGGATGGCCAAAGCGAAATGGCAAAACAGCTGGATAAATACACAATTCAAGATTTCACCAACATTTGAACATATCAAATTCTGATGAAACATTGTCTTAAAAAACAAAGTTGCATTTTCGTGTACGTCCGTGTAAATTTGCCGGATCGGACTGCAAAGCAGTAGTAAATGTAATATAACAATAGTAAAGTACAATAAACACCTAAAGACTGTTAATTGTTTCACAGTATTGTAAAATTCCCGTATTGTGGAGTTTTGGAACACTTGAAGGAGATGGTTGTTAACACACCGTGTTCATGTTGCGAAAACCAGAGTTTATAATATTTAACATGGTGTTAACATTATGAACACTATAGTTGTTCAAATTTGAACAGCAACATACATTTTGAACGCGTAATTTTTATAGTGATAGTATGTATTGTCTTTTTCAAAATACTCAGATCTGCTGTGGTTTCTTGAGAAGTGGATTTATTTTTGATTGAATGGTGACTTTGCGATATACGAGACTATGTTTTGCGAGATTTGGCAAACACTACTTTATAAAAGATCTTAAACAGAAGTTTGCGTTCGATTTTCGCACCTATTACTCGTTGGCACTAATTTACTACATAATGTAGCTCTGTCAAGGTAATGCAAACACATTGAAAGAATTGGAGGGTTAATACACAGTAATCATTAAGCTTTCACTCCTGGTCTGTAAAACAAGGACGTCAAGGGCAATACATCAAAAGACAGGGATGATAAAGATAATAAGCCATTTATTTTTACCATGAGCATTATTTAATTGTTTTTGATGTTTTTCATTTAAATTAATCAGTATCCCAGTGGCATAAAAACTTCCTGAAAGTTTTGTTGACTTGGAAATGTGTATGCTGTCAGGTTTCTTGCAACATTAATGTTCTTGCAAAATTAATGTTGGTGTCTTTTGCTATACTTTAAGCTGTTAGTGCCCCTATGTTAAGCAGACAGGCAAAACTGGATGTGGAACTACGCCTACTACAGTTTACGCCGTCGATCACGTTGTTATAATGATAACCACGAAGGAGATTCAATATAACCTAAAATTAGCGATCATTAGCGCCACCTCACAGGGTGAGTTTTCGCTACATTACTTGTGGAGGATACGCTTGGCAACAAAAATGTGAACATATCCAAACTGTTATGTATTTTTTGGATTTTCGAAGGGGATTAAGGCAATTTTTTTATTTATTTAAACTTTATTTATTAATCTCGATAACTCCATAGGTTACGAAAATCTCTTTTCATGGAGGTCGAGACACAAAAAGACATAAAACACTAATACAATCAAACAATAAAAGAGACACAGTACAAATCACGCAAGAAATGATACAGTGCGTGAGAAAACAGCATTAACAAGTTTCGATGTACTTGGTTAATAAATAATTATGACAAGCCTTTTTAAAATCATTAACATCTACCAGCTCCCTAAGATAAAAAGGTAAATTATTAAAATCAATTGCACCTGTTACTTGAAATGACTTTCTGAAAAACTCTGTTCTGGCTCTTGGAATGTCTAAAAGATGCTTATTTGCAGATCGTAAGTTTCTCGAAGGACGATATTCGTTAAAAAGTTCATTAATATTGCTTGGTGTGAGCTTTTTCTCAGCTTTAAAAACTAGGAACAGCCTGTTTAATTGAATAAAAACGCGAGTGGTAACCATCGTAATCTATGATAAAGATCCTTTGTTGACACACTGGAATTAGTATCAAGAATAATACGAATTGCACGTCTTTGTAGACGCTCTAAAATTTGTAAATTAGTATTTGATGTTGAACCCCAGACAATAGAGCAGTAACAACGGTAAGGTAAAATAAAACTACAATAAAATATCTTCCTTGAATGTAGAGTCAAGAATCGCTTGACTCTTGATAAAAGGTATAATTTGGGCTTAACTGTAGATTCAATCGATCGGATATGGTCAGACCAATCCAGTGTATGGTAAATCATGACACCAAATAGTTTTTCGCTCTTAGCACAGTCTAAATTTATATTATTTACAGAAACAGACAAAGACTGCGCATGCAAGTGAGAACGTTTGTGCGCGGATGCTATTAAAGTTGCAATATGGATCAGAATTGACCTTCATATTTCGAAGATTTGACTTTATAGAAAAATCCATAACAATTTCATTTGCAGATTTGACCATTAACAGGAACACGGGGGATGGCTCTAATTTGAGTAAATTGATTTAATTACCGAATAAATTGCTGTTTTGGTACGTACTGTTTGCAAGAGTAAAGCACAAAATTTCAAAGGTCATTTTTACTATTTGAATATGTACGCATGCGTATTTGGTGCATGGTAAAGGTTTGCGAAATTGCAACATTGTGTCAACATGCCTAGCTAGCCTTCCCACGGACAAGCGGTCAGGTCTCTGCCCGCGCCCTGTCTGGGTCTCTGCTGACTGATTCAGCCTAGTAAAAATGGAGGAAATTAGCCAACAATGTCAGCAAAATAAACAATGTTTGGTCAGATCGAAAGATGGAACCAGCAAAAAGAGTGACGCGCGACTACTGCACCACGTCGAGGAGGCAGACTGTGTCTACAGTTTCTCGCGAAAGCACCAACCTCGCCACTGTGTGATGACCAACTTCGCTAGCCAGCGGTGTTTCTTCGGGCAACACCGACCTAACAACACCGTGCGGACCCCACGATTTGTAATGTGAACCGGGCCGCAGTCCCTCTGCAAGAAAATAACTTAGATCTGTTAGCATTAATTGATAATCTATATCCTTCAGGTCAAATATGCAATTTTCGGAAACAAAGAAAAACTGCAGTTTCCATCATGGCATGGTCTCATTTACGACGCGACGCGTCGATCGACGCGCTGACATGGCCATGCAAGACCTGACTGAGGGGCGGCAAGACAGTTGCTGAACTTCTGCAGTGGTGGATAAATATTACATAAATATATAAATAAATATGGCGTGCAGATACCTCGCCTTTTAACATGAAAAATGTAACAACATGCAACGGGGAGAGGATTGCGGAAACGCTGTCAGGCACGCGGTGAACACAACCAGATCGGTGTACGTGGTCTGGACGCTCGATCGATCGAACGTATACAGTAGATGCACATGGTGCGGCACTGACATACATGTATATGGGTGAGAAAAATCAATCACACGATCTTTTGTAGAGCTGTACTTTATCATATCGATATACTTATATTTCTGATACATTGTGATGCTACCAAAGTAAGGCACACGCAAAATTTACAATGAATTATCATTATATGTCAAGTTCTGTCACTGTGTCAACATCACCCCTCCAACGTGCACTCTATTGAGACGTCATCACTCTTGGTTGTACTTGTCAAGTGCACAGCAGAAAACGCCAATGTTTTTGTTTTGAAAGTTTGTTTACAAAACAGCTTTTCTAGGCGGCCGAAACGTATCAAAATGAACGTATTTGTGTGCCGAGATTGGTAAGAGGCTTAGCTAAGCAGAGTACTTCAACGTAGTATGGTCTATTTGCTTTAGTTTTACGAAAAAAATCGACAATTTTGATCCATATTGCAACTTTAACATAGACTTTGATTTGTTTGCATTTATACATAATCTATTGTTCAAGCACCAGTCACGCATATTCGTAAGATCTGTGTTGAGAGCCGTCGTAAGTTTTGCAATATTATTACCAGTAACATAAATTGTGGTATCATCAGCAAATGATGTTGATTTGAGTTTTTCAAATACAGTGGCAAATCATGGACGTAGGTAATGAATAGTAGAGGGCCGAGAATCGATCCCTGTGGAACGCCAACCTCCAAATTTGTGATATTAGAACAGCGACCTTGAAATTTTACAAATTGTTTTCGTGAAGTCAAATAGGATTTAAAAAGTGACAGTGCATGATCTGTACATCCGTAAAGCTTAAGTTTTGAAAGTAAAATATTATGATTGACAAGATTGAATGCCTTACTTAAATCTAACAGGACAGCTCCAACCACATTTCCTTGATCAATGTCAAGTGACCCCCAACTGCTTACCAACGTAGTCAGCGCAGTTTCACAGGAATGGCCTGCTAGAAAACCCGATTGGTTATTGAGAAAAAGGTTGTTGTATTCCATTAACTTTTGTGTATTTTTTTCCCTTAACACCCTATTGGTTCACAAACAGCGACGCTTAAATCAAGATATTAAGATCATAAATGTTTTAGAAAAGTATATGATTGTTTGTTTGTTTGTTTGTTTGCCCTTCGCTTAACGTGTCACGTCTTGCTTTGGTCAGTCGTGAAAGTGATATATAGAATGATAGCTATCGCCGAAGAATGGTGTCTGTGAATTCTAAATCGTCAGAGAAACAGTACGATATGATGAAGGCAAACTTGAATTATACCAATTTAAAACAGCTTCATTTTGTTGCCGTCATGCTTTCACTCATAGTGCAGTTTCACCTGGCTTAGGTGAAGAACATGCACATCGGCAAAACTTTTAAAACATATTTTAGTATAATTACAAGTACGTACGTATTCGGTTTAAACGATATCTGTGATGTGTTTCTCATATAGCCGGTATTGTTTCAATCATAGGAAACAAATATAAACTAAGGCGATTCCTATAGAGCAGGTACCTATGCGTTTCAAAGAAGTAAATTTGAAAGGTAGGATCGTATATTTAGTCTCCCTCCTGGGTCTATAATCGAATAGTGTCGTATACTGTGTGAAGCTTCACCACCTTGTCTGCAATCTCAGCCTGAAGTCTCGTTGAACACAAATGCTTTATTTTTATTGCCACCCAAATTCGCCATCTGATGAGTGTTTTCCTTCTTCACTTCACGATTGACCTTATGACAAACGAAGAAAGACATGGTTGTAGTTAGACTATCACTAAACGCAATTATTTCTGTAAATATCACCAGATGTTTGACTAAACACTTCTCAAAAATGATGCACATGACCATAGCCTGTGAATCAAGGAGCTTCCTTAAAATACACATATGACAATACGACCATATAAGTTGCACATCGATCGAGAAGTTTAAGATTTTGAGAGTTCGAATAATAATCTTCTATCTCGGATGGCCCGGCTGAAAAAGAAAGTGCAGATACTGAAACATTTAAGGACAAGCTACTATTGGCAATCGTACCTCAACAATGGAACATGTCGGTCGACTTTCCGGGAAACTTCGCTTTCTTTTTCCACTTCTGCACAGGGCGTCTTTCTGAATTTGCAATCGCTGAGTATCTTCTACCTCAAAGTCGTGTACAGCCTGCTTGTGATCTTCGTCCGATTCAAAGTATCGAGCCCTAAGGACAATCAGCAGCTGCAAATGTCGAAGAGAACAATAAAAACTTACATACGAGCCAAGGTGCCATGATAGTTTATTGAAGCCCCGCAAATAAAGGCAGATTACGTTATATAGTTGTATACAATATTATATATATATATATATATATATATATATATATATATATGTATATATATATATGTACATATAATTCTTATTTCTTTATTTGCTTTCTTTTTAATTCCATATTCGTATATTTCTTCAATATATGCTTAAATTCCTACCATTTCTGTATACTCTTTCAAATACGGGCCTAATACGAACGATCATTTCACTAACCTCTTGATTTGCGGCAAAGTATCCAAGAAAAACGAAAGACCCCTTTAAAACAAACATGAATGAACTATTAGCTTCGTTGTATAAATTTGATTATTTTATCAATGGCGTGGCGTCTTGGTGTCGATAATGGATGATGCATAGGAGGGCAAACGAAAGTTTAAATAACTAAATTTTGAACTTAATGTCTTGAATGTACATTTCACAACTGCATTCCTTGGAATTTCAGTATGATTATGAATCGTCAATTTTAAGTTAGTCGAGCGTGCATATGATACAAAAGTGAACTTCATTGTAATGAAATGTTTCTAAGGCAATATGGTAGTAGTAGTTGCTTTCTTCAAAAATCTTGAACATGCCTGCAAAGCTAGAGGGCACCAGATTTTCATCTGCGATGCTATAATTAAGTTATTGTGAACTATACATATTATTGGCCATTACTATTTTAGAAATATAATCTTTGGCAAGTGTTATGTGTAGCTCAGAGTATAAAGGCCAATAATTGATCCACTAAAGATATACGAAATGCTGGATAGCTCAGTTTACTATGCGCTACTTGAATAATTGTGTCAGATCTTACCTCGACTAAAATAAGACATGCTAAGAAATAGACCGGGTATAGATTGCCATCTGTCATTACCGCGATAACATTGACGCATCGTCCAAAGATGAATACGCCTTGGAGAAGTATTGAAATGATTATCTTGTCCCTAAATGAATACCATACATTGTAATATTATTTAAATCTACCATTCATTGCATATGTTAAATCATACTTGATCTTCAGATATAAAATTCCTTCACAAATCTATTGCATTGAAGTATTGAGTTTATAGCGTGTAATGTACAAAATGCAATTAGGAGAAGAACACTTAAAAGATGACAAGGATGGATCTTTATAAACTTCAAGCAATCTATTTCGTACCGTAATAACTGCTCTTCTGGTCCATAAATTGCCTCCGTCAACTTAATGAACATCTTGTAATCACACCAGTACATGAAAAACGTTACCTAAATTGACAACAGAAGTAAAAATACTTCTGTCACGTTGGTCTTAGACGACGCTAATGTCTTATACGTTGACAATGAGAAATGTTCATAATGATTTACTCACAAAATCTCTTGCCAATGATTAATACGTTTCTCGCAAAATGACTATGTCTCTGACTTTATTCATATAAGGTAGACTTGTTCGGCCACTTTTTCTTTACCAATCTCTAAAAAGCAGCTTTAAGGTTCATACCCTTATGATTATTATCGTATATTATCTTCCAAACAAAAGCAAACTGTGATGTTGAGGGGAAAATTGACCACAGAGATTGCATCAACCGGAAACATTGTGTGAAAATGAGGTCTGTACCAAGCAAAACGACTTTCGTCGGGCACGAAGCGCCATTCTTAAAATCCAATGATTGGATAGTTCACTTGTCTATTCATCAATAAGATCATTATTTTTCCTTTTATAAACTAACTTTATTTTCGAATGTACATTAGCTATTGCCTTGAGCATGACTCTAACGTCGTAAAATATTTTTGTAATTAATATTTTACAAGATTTACACTGCCCCTAACGCTGTCGTTAAACTTTAAGTTGTATTATGTTAAGGATATAGAGGTTTACATCATTCACAAAATACTTATCCTGGAAAGCTACTCACCATTCCAGTCAGTGATGTTATTGTTAATGTGAAGATATAATCAGTTGAAGGATTGATGACAAGACAACTGTTGGGAAATAAAATGATTTTCTACAATCATCTCGTGTTTAATGATGGCAATAGGATATGTCTCCGTCTCTCATTCTTTTACCCTGTCTCTGTCTGTCTCTCTCCCTCTACGGCGCGCCGATTGTTTCAAAATTATTTTAAATACATGTGAGAATTCAGAACAAAAGTCACTGGGGTTAAAAAAAAACGAAGGGGGTTCATCCAAGATAAAAAATCGCTAGGGGTAAATAAAAAGGGAGAGGGTATTGTGGTAGATAGAGAAAAAAATCGCTGGGATTAATAAAAAAGGGGGTACATCAAGAAAAAATCTGGGGTATTGAAAAAACGAAGCGAGGGGGTAACATTCAGAGATCCTCTCCCTTTTTATATACCACTAGCGATTGTTTTTCATCTTTGATGACTCCAACCTCCTTCGTATTTTTAGCCCAAGCGACTGTTGTTCTGGATCCTCACAAATATTTAAAATAATGTTGAAACAATGGGCGCGCCGTACTCCCACCCCTCCTCCCTCCCTCCCTCCAGATGACGACTTAAATACTAATAACTGTTAAACGTAAACTCAGGATGGTAACTTTTTCAGGAAACGTGCTTCTCGGAGATTGATATTGAATAAAATTTATTGTTAATCATGAGAATAAAACATAAGCTACCTGTTAATTTCTCGATGAGTGGGAAACTTTGATTCCGCAAAAGCTAAGGCAACACCAGGCAGTACCCAACCACAAACGATGTAAGAGATTCTGCAAGGTTATGAATGATTATTTTATGCATATATGACTGATTAGAAATGTGAAAAAATTAACACATATTTTAATCTTTTCCTGGTATTGAAATTTGTTTTCGTATATTGAAGATATTTTACTGACATATTTTCTACTGACTTGCGTAATTCAAAGCCTTTTAAATTATTTTACATGAAGTGAGTGCATCATTCGAGTAGTCTAAATAGAAAAGTTTCTATTCCTAATTTTAAGTGCAGTAATACTAAGCGCCTTCGAAGTCCTTTTTTGCCTTGTGCACTTTTTCAAGGAAAGCGCTACAAGTACATTATTTTCTTCAGATTCAATAATAACAATGAAAGCAATCTCTACAAAGTAAGTGTTGATCACAAACGGACGTAAACTGTTACCAATCATAAACAAAACATTAGTAAATATTCCTGGATCAAAAATTACCTTGCCATAGTACTTCGGTATACGTAATGCTTAAGACGGATGAAAAGTTGAATACTCATGTTCATCATCCAGGAAGCATTGCTTAACAGCGCAAAGTGACTGAAAACCGCCACAAGTCGGCATGTATTCTGCAGGAAGACAAAAAATGTAATGAAAACTTTATCAATCAACAATGCCTTCCTCATGCTCATTTAATTCGCCAGAACACGAAATGTTTGTTCATAGGAATGAAGAAAAAATTTGAAAATATTTTTTCCTCGAGTGTTCTAATTACAGCAGCTCGGGAGCGGCCTTATATGTTCGTCTATCCCATATATTTTTCAGTGCAACAATTTCATGAAACATGCACGAGTTTTATTCTTAAGTTGATTCATCAACGTACCAACTGATCGAAGATCAAGAGTATTACCTCGTTCTCTCTGTTGATAAGGTTGGCGTCTATTGCAATTAAGACTGGATAGAAACCAAGTGACACCATAGCCTGGCACAGGACCACATAAAAGTCCGATGTCAGCCTGGAATATCAAAAGTTAACATACTTTGGCTTTATACAAGCTTGTGGCTGATGTCATAAACATTACACAGAGAAACAATGAATCATCTATGGTGCAAGTGTTTTATGTGGTACAGGCATGTATGAATTTAATAGAGTAGGGGTAAACAGGCATTGATTTCTGACATTTGCGTTTGGAAACAGCGCAGAATGTACATTCATGCCCTTTGTGCCCTTTGATTTGAGGGTAATGTTTCAGAAGACGCTGACTGTGAGTTGTAAGTTAAATCGCCGAGTGGCTCATTAACAATTGTCTTCATGGGACCACTTTGAAAAATAATGGTGTTTAGAGGCTAATGTTTGTCATAGGAAAGAAATCGATTGTGAATGGTAAGAATGATAAAGTTGCGAAATTTCTGTCCGGTTTGTTTGAGACAGAATTTTCAAACGAATGTGAAACACCCATCTCAGCCCCTTAGGGTATGTATTGTTTTTCTCGCGTCTCTTCAATACTTAAGAAGATTGCAGTTATCATACTTTCGTTGTAGAAACACCATCGTCATCGAAAAGTTTCTTTGATAAACAGCATCCCCTTCGAAAAACATAGTCAACATCCACTCAAATATAATGCTACACAAAAAATGATTATACAAATGAAATGTTCTTCTCAATACTCTTGCATTATTCATAATTAAAAACTCGACGAAGCATCATTCAAGATAACAATACGCCATCCCACTTTGGTCAATTTCCATTTATATTCACTTTAATTTGTGTCGTCTGCCCGCCATAGAGGTCCGACTTTGCATACCGTGACCGCATGTTCATTAAATAATACGCGCTGCTTGGGCGTGGGTAGAGTAAAGGACCAATGGGCATTCGTCAAACGAGAGTGTGAGAACCAATTGACCCCACACTGCTTCTCACATTTCCGGCATACTGGGGACGTGAGAATGGCTACTCTCGCAAACTGTCACCCTACAAAGTTATACCTTCGCATTAGTTTAATGTTCATATACATACATACATACATACATACATACATACATACATACATACATACATACATACATACATACATACATACATACATAGACGAATATGCATACTTACAAACGTGCAAACACGACTACTCACTTACGTAATCACTTGCAATTACGACAAAGCACAGTAAATGCAATATTACACTAGTTTTTTTTTAATTTTTGCTCCTCCTCGTGAAAAAGTTGGTCACGTTCTCAAACTTCCATCTCTTTGTTGAAATTCCGAAAAAATGTGCAAAGTTTAAAAATCAAGCATTTAATGATATATTCATGACGTACTTACCTTGCCATAAATACAGCGAAGACGCTCGTTATAATGAATAACAAGGATAAAATGCAGGCAATCGTCAAAACAGTGTTGGCGGCGGTTTCTAGAAAAGGCTGTGAATTAATGAAGCGAGATCAGTAGTTTCCGAGTATCTTTGTAGATTAAATTTCTCATCTGCTACGTACATCATTCTTGAATATGGGTATAAATAAATCCATTATTTAAATTTGTATTTGCTGTCAATGGTCATTGCTTTTCTGCCAACACTGGTGCCGTGAGTGAATCGATCGGCGTATCCCCCTTGAATAGCAAACAAATGTACATTATATGTTGTAACTTTCGGTCGCCCATACATCCTAGTGTCAAAACAGAAAAACCTTGTAACACTGCCTGACGTGAATTACACTGCCCGCGTTAGCGGCCAATTTTCTGACGCATACCGTTATTCATATACTGTTTATTGTGACAAATTGCAGGTTGTACAGTTTCTTTATGAACAAAAGGAAACACATCAAGCGAAACATATTATGAATTCGATATGCAAACCTTTGGCTTCTTGCCAATGATTGTAATAACAGCAAAGTTTGCCACGTGATTACATTTGCACTCTACATACTCCCAAACCTCATGGGCACCAATTTCACTGACACTGCATCCACCATTACTCCACATCCTGTAAGATTACATTATGATTTTAGTGGTGTCCACTTGAGCCTAACAAATCACCTTCCATATAAAGCCCTTTCATTCCCTTTCCTTGTCGACTTCCTTTCAACAATGATATCTAGTGTGAACGTACTTAGTACACGATGGCAGCAAGTATTTTCAATGCAGTGATAAATATAAGATGACATTATCTGATTCGCGGGTTTCTGCGTGTCACTTTGGTTGCTCTTTATAATTGTGCACTTTATTCACTTATTTTCTGTGGTCTAGTGATAACTTTGCAGATATATGTCAACAATATACCTCTGGATGATATCTTAGGTCTCATGATGACATAAAAATAACAACGATATAATATCTTAAATGAACATTAAGTCCACAGAGTTTCGTTTTGAAAATATGTTCCTGACAAAATTTGCGGCAAGGCAATCGTTACGATAATATCGACAAGGATACAATACGATACACATTATTATTTCCGCTTGGATAAACGTCATAGTTACAAGGTCTTGTGTGTAGTAACTACTCGATTATATATTTCTTAAATATGGAAGTCTGTTGGCAACATGTTCAGACGATACTAAACAGTTCTATTTGGCATCATGTACATACTGATAGGAAAGAGCTAGTTGGTAAATGCACATATGTTTCAACAAATAGTTGTAGGAGTTCAGAGTACAACGTATTCGCATAATAGGAATATAGAGTAATAAGAGTTGCGCGTACCCATAAATAGCTCCAAGAGACATGGATGAACAGGTTGGAGAATATCCTTCCTGCAAAGCAAAAATAAGCGATACTGTCTACATGTTTCTGGTACAAGGTCGATAATCGAGGACGAGTGATTCGAATTTCAGATACTGAAGCCATACCTTCCACTGTCACAGACCTAAACTCATTTGTAACGAAAAAACACAAGTCTCACCTGTTTTAGATAGAATCTCATCTGGACATCCACATCAATATTCTGACGTATTTTGGGATATACGGACAACGACATAACTGGTGAGTTCACCCGCTTTATTCTCTGCACCGCAGTGATTGAGTTTACCCATTGTCGTGTTTGTGGTCTGTAAACAAATTTGAGGGATAAAAAAGACGTCATTAAGGAAGCAAGAAAAGATTATGAGGATATATAGGTTACATTTATACCAAAAATACTGTTATGAGTTGAATTATTACTAAGGTTTTTATTTAATTGAATTTTGTTTGTTCACTGTTTATATATATATTAAGTTACGAGTGTGAGAAATAACATTAAATCCTGCATGAATTACACAGAAAGCTCGAAGACATATCCACTGTTTTCCAAAATAATCAACGAAGGTAGGATCCTAAATCAAGATGTTATAAAAAGCAACTTTGTTACGATGTTCTCACCTTGTTGTCACAGCATCCGCTGGTAAAATGTCTCCCGGATTTCGATAGATGTAGGTTATCACTACAAACGGCAACTCTACCCAATGCAAAAAAATGAAAACGTCTACTTAACGTTCAAAAGTAACCCTTAAGTGTATGTCTGTGCAATGCGTTCTGACGGATCATTAAGTTTTTACATTTCATTTGCATTCATCGACGTCGGACGGAAGGTGTGTGATTCTGATCAAACGTACTGTTTTTAGTCGATTGAAGCAGAGATTGTCTATTTTTGTATACATAACATTGCCGTATTTCATACAAGTTCTTAAAATGTCATCCGTGTTTGTAAAGTTTTCACAAAAACTTGATTCCACTTCTAAGAGTTAACAAAGAAAGATTGGGCATTATTTGATAAATTATATGTATGTTTCAATTGAGAGGAAAATGTTTGTTTTCGCAAATACATTATTTCTAAAACAGGAAAATTGATTTTCCCCATTTAGTCAACCTTTTGTACCTGTAGACGTAGACACGTTTATCTTTTCCAGAGTTGCCTTCGGTATTTTTAGGTAACTGTCTTGAAGATCTGAGCTGTTCCATTTCAATAAACGTCTCTTCGTCGGCACTATTCTCGTGGTAAAATCAATGATAAAGTCGTCTAGGGATTTCACAAAATTACCTCTAATATCTACAAAATAAAATAATTGCACAGTGGGGTAACAATGCTAATTAAAAAGACTTCTATTTCTAGACAGGATCTCTACACATCCATGCACGTTGTGAAACCAACAAGATGTTCTATTAAAGGGACATTATTTGTATCTTTTGACTTTTTTTTTTCATTTTTTCGATGACTGAAATCCCCGGTCAAATCAATGGGAGACATAAATTGTGACTATGGACGGCTTCAAGGATATGTAAAACCACCTTCTTGCTCTTTACGGCAAGGTTCAATGTTGGTAAGGGCGTCCGCGCGATTTGAACCAACCGCCATGATTGAACCCCTGCACATGACCAATATTACTACGAATACGTCAACCATCAAAGTACATACGTACAGCTGGAACGTGAAAGGCCTGTGACCTACACACTAACTTCAGCACAACGGATATCGAGGAGCACACGGCGCATAAACAAATGCACGTGTCACAAACTACTATCAAATAGTGAAACTAAGCAGGGCATTTGCTTGTAAGTTTGATTTTAGTATCGATGACACGGACTGTGAAACAAATAAAACCATAGACGCAATTGGGTCAATGGTAAAACTAAAACGATGCCAGATTGCTGTGGTGATAGTAAAACAGGTACAGAGTAATGCATTTCCTGTGCATTTGATCGTTAGAAAATCTTCGTCAACTTTTAAGATTTTTAGGGCATTTTCTTGCCACTACGTTGGTTCGTTTTACAAACACGACATGATCACTTGTTGAACCTGGAAACATCGCACTCGGACTGAACAGTGTGTAGCATCGGTGACGTGACAACGCGCCGGGCGAGTACTGTTATTGATACTGCTCGCGATTGGAGCTACCTCTCGACAAACAAGATCTGTTTGAATGTTGTTATTCTCTGTGCATCGTGTAATTATTTGTATCAGTTGAATCGCATTTCGAACCAAAAGTGAGTACATCGCAATGACAGTTGCCTAGACCCGTTCGCTTACGGCCTCTGTGCCTCCGACCCACTCCCAAAAGTGGGCTTTACGTAAGAAGCGCAGCTGAGCACATCGTGTACCTAAAGCCCTGCGTACGGCGTCCACGCCGTATAACGCCGGGAACACACAGACCTGTACGCAGGGCTAATCGTGTACCCAGGCGAGGTGGGTGTGTTTGAAAACGAAACTCAATGCAAGTTTGGGATTAAAAATGGGTGGTTTTTGGTGGAGAAACTGCACGCCGCAACCGAGGTGCTGCCAGCGGTTTGGCACAGCCCTGCCACGCAGACTTAGCTTTCGCCCAACAATGTACATAATGTACGTGTCAGTCGCCAAATTACATTGCCCAATTTCGCGATCACCTCGACAATAATGTGACTGTCTACTGAAGTTAAATATCCCTTCATTTTACTCTGTTTTCATATTTCTATGCCCAAAGGCTTTGGGCAAGTCTACATATGCATATGGAGGAACAAACGAGATGAAAAAGATCCGCAATTATAGGCCTTGTCGTCTTCAGCTGGTAATGGTAGGCATTTGAAATGCCCTTTCTAAAATGTGCTCTGTAGCAGCAAGGAGTGGTGCATCTAAGAGCAGGATTGGCCGTCAAGATCTCCATGAAAAACTGACCGTCACAATGTAACTGGGCAAACGGGATCGGTAATAGGGAATCCCGAAACTGCAATACTGCGCTTTCGACTGTCACTTCGTGTGGTTTATTTTTTTTACACGCGGATGCTTACAGCAGCCTAGATAGCAGTTAGCAGTGTGGTCTGATCGCAGGTCAACCTGAGGATTACAGTACCCTCCATAAACCTCAGACCCAGGTTTTTCTATACGGTGTACGCAAACGGGATGGAAGTTGTCTATGGTCGAACGTTTTTTAGACATCTTTCAGTAAGTCGAATAACATTATCAACTGCTTGTTTGCAACAATATGAGGTCAAAAGATACAAATAATGTCCCTTTAATCCAATCGATTACTTGAGAGCCGTCTACTTACCAAATGCACCACTTGTCAAGGTCACGTCCTGTCTTGATATTCTCATGAAGTCATACAATGTGTCACCGAATGATTCTAGAGAAGAAAACAGCTTCAACACTCCCTCGTTTGGTCCGTGTTCCTTTCGTAAATGGGCATGACAAATGTATTCAGAATGGCGCGACTGGAGCACACATCTATGTCAATTGCTGCTTCAGTATCGTCACATTGATAAACTACAACAATCACACTGTACCAATCTTCAGAGTGTGAAAAAATAATAGCCATATATCCTTTACATTTCTACGATGTAACTCTTAACGTTTCCGGTCGGCTAATATATAGTAAGCACACATTTCTTATGGTTTTAGACGTCTTGGAATCGTTTACATTTACACAATTTCACAATCAAATAATCATCTCACCTTGTGCACTTGTGCCCATGCCCCTTCAAAATTTACTGCGAAGAGTCGATCAATGTGATCCATGAAACGCTGTGGACAAATGTAAGTACACATAAACTGTACTCATTAATTTTTTTGACTGTTTGTATAATTTGCTCAGGATGCTGCATGTCACTATATTGTTTTGTCTATTTACGATAAAGGCAAAACAAAACTGAGCTGTAACGGATCCAGAGTGGTCAAATAGAAATTTCAGAACAAAATTCTTCTTTGATGTACAATTGTTAAAAAGCATCTGTTGCAAGTTTCGTCAACGTGTGTGTTATTCAGGATTAGATAAAGCCATATGTAGAAAATTACATGTTTAAGTAGATCACATTGCAAAGATTTGGCACTTTGGGCGATCTGTTATTGAAAAGTAAGCATTTGCGATTAAAATCGACCGATAGAGTTTGCTTTCGACAGTAAACATGGAAGAATAATAAATACATAATCAAAGCTAATGGAAAACTGAAGAAGTTAGGACATGTTTGAAATGGTAGTCATACTATGTTCGGAGTTAACTCCTCAGTGGTATCACACGTTAAGTTCATTCGCTTGGTTATGTTTGTCACCTGAAACTATCACAACCTTTCGAGGTAGTTGGGACTCACTTCGATAATTTTCCAAGTCCTATTTAGTGCAGATACATGTATACATGTATGTTAAACATTGTTGCACTAAAATTTTCTTTCCATCCAGTCGTTTCAAGGTACCTGATGCAGACAAAGAGTCGATATCTCATACTTTGTGTTTTCAGACACAACTGTTTACCTGAATATACATGTTCGTGACATTAAGGATAGACATTTGTCCTAATTCTTGAGACGATACAGTTTCCGCTATGGTTAGCATGAGGTCACTCCCGAGCATTAAGTCGCCTCCATATGTGATATTGAGATTTTTGGTGATATCGGTTAGGGAATCCAGAGCTATAACTGCGTCAGCCACGCCAGTTATTGTAGTAATCTGTGCATGGAGAACGAAATGTTTTAGAGTACCTTTGCATCAGTTAATGTCTCGGGAAACGTTCGCCAAAATATTCTGCTGGCATGTATATGGAAAGCCGTAGCTGTCTTAAGTGAAGTAAAATGATTATTTAATGTGCATTTGTATATCTCCAATATTCGCACTACTCGGTGTCCAATGCTCTCATTTACTGTTCAGTCATCATTTAATGTCAGGTTTAGCAGGCTTTTCTTAAAGTTTTCGACAATATATCATCATGGAACAAATGTGTAAAGCTGTTTGTCCCTGTTGAACATGATAGAATTGTGTGTGAAAGGAGCTTCTACGTTCTTTGTCTCTATGGTGTATTACTATTATGTTCGTTTTGAGACATCAATTGGACTCTTTGAATGTTGCTTTCCATTGTTACTTCAATTGCCTAGTTTTTACAAGTCCCTTTCAAATAAGATGGTCCATGTAGGTGTATTTTAAAGCATATCATTATAAAGTGAGTCTTTTTAATACCCTATTATATTACAAGAATTCCCGAAACGTATTTTGAAGTCGAGTCAAAGTTCAGACAGAAAATACAACACACTGCGAAAAAATATAAGTGTACCATGATATTGATATAGTTAATGCTATTGCTCTCACCTTCTCTGCTAGCTCAAGTAATTCCCTGGTCTTGCAATCAGTTGTATCCACCTCGTCCCATTCTCCATTGGCATTACAGAACCGTCTCATCACTCCTAGAAATGAGAAACACATTGAAGCAAAATGAAATGTAGGTCGAACAACTGAACCTTAACTTTGCATTAAAGAAAGAATATGTGATCGAATATACATCTTAATAAGTTCATTGGCAGGGCTTGTACGTTTTATGACAAAATGATGAAAATGTCGATCTCACACATATTTGCTTGTACAACATAAGCTCGGATTGGTATCCCATTTTCTCCGTTATCTGATAACAGGCGACCATCCACTTAAATTCTCCTTGACAATAGGCACGGAACTTTTCCTTTTAGGTATTTAAGACAGAAATATCTATAGCTTAGGTAAGTATTCTTTCGATATTCTTTCCAGGCTTCCAAAGCCCATTGAAGTTTGTTAACTTGAATTGCAAAAAGTACTGTATGTGGGGTCAGTGAAAAGTGCTATCATCGCTATCTTATACATTTCAAGTTTGTCACCAATTCAACTGTCAATGATAAACAATAGCTGAGTAAACATACATATGGGATATGAATAATGATCAATCGGATTTTTGACATTAATATGATTAATTGCTGTACAGGGAAATTCTAGTTTATCATAAGACAAAGAAATTCCGAAAATAAAGTCAACAGCAGATAGAGCTACTAATCATAAATTGAGGCAAATAAATGATGTAACAGACATTGTTATTTGTCGCATATTACATGAAGATTCGTGACATTTACAAATAAAATATACTCCGTTGAGTCTTCAAAGAGTTGTATTACCCAAAAACTGTTTAATGTCTGCTCTATCAGTTATAAGGAGCAGATTTTGATCAATTTTACTCTTCCTAATGCTGACATTAGTGATTTTGATCATGTTTCCAAACATGATGATTATAATTATCTTGGTTGTGACAGAGACAGTGGGATATACTTAATCTATAATTTATACGTAGTATAACGTGATCGTAAGCTATATCTGACCTACCTACACTACCGCTGGGACAGGATATCCAATTTGAGTAGAGATTTACTGCAGTAACGTTCCAAAGTCCGTCTTCGCTTCCAGAACAATATTTATCTCTTCCATCTGAAATAAGCATGGTGCTATTGCTTCATTGATTACTTAAGCAACAATGTATCCCCTCCCAGGCCACAATGGACGAAAGCAAACTTTGCAAAACATAATGTACGAGGTGAAGTCGGGTACACTATGTAAAGCATAATTTGCTTGAGTCATCACGGGCTCGTAGGTTGGCGATGCCAGTGCATTTATTTTGTAGATGTAGAAAACATAACGGGCCACAGTGCTTGATAATCAAATACATTATCAGTAATAATCTGAGGGTATGACGTCACAAAATTCATTGTTATTGACAAAGATAAAATATATTCTAAAATAAAACAATGTCGTAGACAAAGCAGTGTTTCCGATTACATCATTTACATAATTTCAACAGGAAAAACATTAGGAAGAGCGTTTCTAGCATCGCGTTCAGTAGATACGCGAAAACTGACTCGCCCAAATAGTTGCATAAGGCATCGGATGTCTAAATCAAGTGATTATTTAGGCATTGCAGAATGAACACAGGGTTATAGTGATAATGTGGTGGAAATTTTGCACAATTCTCTTTGGAAACTTACCAATGTTTTTGTGGTATTGGTAATTTATATCCTCCCATACAATTCGTGTTGGCACACAGAGACCATCCATCTCGAAATGATTATCCCGACACAGACATTGGTAACTGCCAACTGTATTATGACATTTTCTTTCCAAACTGCAGCCATTTTGCTCATTTTTGCACTCATCTATATCTGTCGATTAAAGTGTAGATGACCCATTAAATTACGTGATCTTTAAACATAATAATCATCCTACTCTGCCTTTATTTTTTCTGAAAGGAATTACGTCATTCATACCTGTGCATATTTTCCTTTGATTGGCATCGAAACAGGTACTCGAATTTGAAAGCGAGGCGGCTTTGTCTAATTCCATGCCAGGAGGACACACAAATATTACTGATGTCTTGCTTGATAAGCAAAAAACTCTGCTTTGGCCTGCCTCTCCGACACGTAAACTGCATGTATCTCTTGTAGTAAGCGATGCATTGACTGTTGATGATAGGGAGACAGAATTTGGTGCATCCGTCGATAACATCATTGACGTCATAACAGTGCTAGCATCGTGGATAGTAGTTTCAATTTCGTCAGCGGTTGAAGGTGCTATCGTTGATGTTCGGTTTGGACCCGCCGGACACTTCGTTGGTACTGGAAAATAGAGGTCCATCGTTTAGGTACTAATTTAAACCATATTAAATTTTCGTTTCAATAAACCAAGAATCAAGATCATCAATATTCCATCTTAAATTATGTCCTAGGCTTGGCTTTAAGGGACAGAGTTTCGGACTCTCAAATTTGTACAACATCTTTCTAATGTACCTCATGTTGGGATGCCTCATTTTGAAGCTCGTGGAGTAAGTAAAATGCTCAGTCTTATTTTTTTTAAATCAAAAATGTAATATTTTCTCACAGAGTTCACACAAGGATGGCAGCCATTTTGATTTCAAATGTCGGTAAATATATAATAATTTGTTTTTCTGGTAAGAAAACTTGTACTGTGACCCATGATTTCAAATCATGGTTTTGAAAGAGAATGGTGGAAGGTTTTCTTGAGGAAAGTTTGAGGTGAACTTTAAGTCATTTACTTTCGTGATGTATAAACACTAAAGGTTTGGGGTACAGTGACCCGTATGGCTTCAGTTTTCAGAATTTTGCGCTCTCTGGTATCGGTGAGCTCAATCAAGCACAAAATAGAAGTTGATGTGTTGTGTTAGACATATTACTACTCTTGGATGAAGGCACAAGCTGCAGTCAAGTCTGTATAACACTGGTTTTTGCGCCTGTGTGCGAGAGATACGCTACTGAATACGGAACGCGTCTTCTAAAAGGCTCGGCAAGAATAAGACTCAAGTAGTTTAGCATATAGAGAGTCTCATTCACAAAAAAGGAAATACTTTCAAAATATTGCATTAGTAGGCGTAAGATCAAAATCTAAGGAGATTGCTGTCCTAATACGAACACTTAGACGCCGCCATGCGTAGCTGAATATATCCTTCGCTCTCTCTCTCTCTCTCTCTCTCTCTCTCTCTCTCTCTCAATCTATCTATCTATCTATCGATCTATCGATCTATCTATCTATCTGTCGATTTATCTATCAATCTATCTATCTATCGATCCATCTATTTATGTGTTTATCTATCTATCTATCGATCTATCGATCTATCTATCTATCTATCTATGTGTTTATCTATTTGTCTATCTGTCTATCCATCTATCTATCTATCTATCTATCAATCTATCTGTCTGTCTGCCTGTCTGTCTGTCTGTCTGTCTGCCTATATCTGTCTGTTATATGTTAACGCTTTCTTTCGACTTGCTTACCAAACTTTACATCCAAATCAAAGCATACCTATTATAAATAAGCTCGTGGTTGTCATTCTTTTCATTTATTTGCTCTTATAATAATTGCACTTTCAATTTTATGGTTTTTGATTTCGATTGAAACGTTGGCGTCTTATCACTTATCATGATTTTCTTGACCAAACACATTCATACTAGTAAATTCACCAATTTACGTTTCAGAGGAAAATGCACTTCTACTTGAACGTTATCCCTGCTCAAAGTTAATTATTAGCTCACGTGTGTAAACACGTGGGCTATTGTCATAGCGATGTCTGTCTGTCTGTTCGTGTGTGTGTGTGTGTGTGTGTGTGTGTGTGTGTGTGTGTGTGTCTGTCTGTCTGTCTGTCTGTCTGTCTGTTTACACGATAACTCAAAAACGCCTGGACGGATTCAAGTCAGATTTGGTACACAGGTACCATATGCTACTTGCAAGAACTGATTAGATTTTGGTTAGTGTGGCTTGCATATTAATGAAGTTATGCAATATCGTTTTTTTCCATACAATGGTTTCCCTATGGAGACGGTAATGACAGTGTAGACATATATTAAGAAATACTGCACCAAATTTCATGAAACTTTTCTCAGATGACAATCTTAGAACATTATGATGATACTGTGAGTGTCATGTCAATTATCTTCTCATTTGCATATTAAATGAACTTTTGTTATTAGTGAGATAACTCTGCAATTCCTGCACCAAACTTGATGATACTTGCAACTAATATTGATCTGATATATATCTGATTATACTTAGAAGCATTGGGCAGTGTCAAGTTAATAAATGGGTCATTTGCATATTTTATGAAGCTTTGTAATTAGTCATATAACTCCGATATAACTTCACCAAATGTGATGAAATCTGCTGCAGATACTGATCCGACTGATATCTAACGGTAGAGTAAAGCATTTAGTAGTGTGAAATTAATTAAGGGTTCATTTGCATATTTAATGAACTTTGTAATTAGGTATATAAGTCTGAAATTACGGCACCCAAGTCTTTGAAATTGGGTACAGATGTTGTTTTGATAAATATCTAATTGTACTGAGAAGCATTTGGCAGTGTCAAGTTAATAAATAATTCATTTGCATATTTTATGAAGTTTTGTAATTAGTGATATAACTCCAAAATAACTGCACCAAATGTGATGAAATCTGCTGCAGATACTGATCCGACAGATATCTAATTATGGTGTAGAGCATTTACTTGTGTAAAGTTAATTAAGGGTTTATTTGCATATTCAATAAACTTTGTAATTAGTGATATTACTCCAAGACTACAGCGTTAAATTTGATGAAACTTGCTACAGATGTTGATCTGATAAATATCCAATTGTACTGAGAAGCATTTACAGTGTCAAGTTAATAATTAGCTCATTTGCATATTTTATGAAGTTTTATAATTAGTCATATAACTCCAAAATAACTGAATCAAATGTGATGAAAACTGCTGCATATACTGATCTGACAGATATCTAACTGTGTTGTAAAGCATTTAGTAGTGTAAGTTAATTAAGGGTTCATTTGCATATTTAATAAACCTTGTAATTAGGTCTATATCTCTGAAATTACGGCACCAAATTTTGTGAAAAGTGCTTCAGATATTGATTTGATAAATATTTAATTTTGCTATGAATCATTGAACAGTGTCAAGTTAATTTAGGGATAATTTGCATGTTTAATTAACTTTGTAATTAGTGACATTACTCTAAATTACAGCATTAAATTAAATGAAACGTGCTACAAATGTTGATCTGATGGATATCTAATGGTCCCATGAAGCATTGAGCAGTGTCAAGTTAATTAACAGCTCATTTGCATATTAAATAAGGTTTTGTAATTAGTGATTAAAATCTGAGAGTACTGTGCGATGTTTAAAAAAACCTGCTTCATATAGTGATAACGTATATCTTATTGTTCTGTGAAGCGTACTACTATTAATGAACCTGTTGTAAAACACGTGAGCATATTCAGTTCATATCTGGTTTCATTTTGTACGCACACGTTCTGTGGACAAGACACAAAGGTGTTCTGAATAGGGTACACCAATTTGCGTTGATAAAACACTTAATAAAAATAACAGATGGATTTATTTCGATGTTCGGATGACACTTGAAAACACAACAGAGACTCCATATATTACATAGCAAGTTCATGCTATCTGAACAAGGACAAAAATTGTGGTACTTTGATAGGCTGTATAAATGTGGGCATCTCACACGTTAAATAGCGGGAAAGGTAACACTAGTGCGCGTTGGATTGTTTGGGTAAGATCACAGGGTGTGTACGAAGTTCAGATATCTTTTTTAATGATATTTCCAACGATATAGGGTTATCCAAAATATCTCTTGTGATTGCAGCTTTGTTGATTTGAAAGAAGGAAATCATAGGGTGCATCACACACGAAGCTAAGTTGAGTGTGTGATGCGGCCCATGACATCATATGATGCACTTTTAGTAAAATGTCAACCTTTCTCAAGGAGATATTGTCGCTAAACGGATGTCCTTACTTATTTACGTAAAAAAAAGAAATAAGAATCAATCATGTCATGGTTTTACTACTTTAGCTTAACGTTGCGCTGCCGGTCTGATGCAAAATCTGATGACATTTACCATCGCATATCAGGGGGTATTTACTGTAAACTTCACAAGTGTAAATAATAAACTTTATACCATATGATAAAGATGCGTATTTTCCATAACTGGTCTCCTCTCCTCAACCCGTGATTACTTGACCACATACTGCTGTTTGTCAATGAGCAGTTTGTGCATGAGCTATAATGTTGACCTTATCAATGGATGTAGTCTGTCATCAACATCTCGGGATGTACCTATATGATCTTCTTTCAGGTCATTAGTATACCGAGAGGTAAAAGCTTACATTGTAAAGGCAGCTCATTAGCAGTAGGCAGTGTTTAGAGACTCACATCACTGTGTGGTCGAGTGATAAGGGGTTCTAATTTAAGTATTAAATTAGAATGTGCCTCGGGGACAGATATTTGAACTCTCAATTTGTTTCAATTCTTTTCTGACCTACCACCTTTGGTGGTTCATTTTAAAACTCTTGGTGTAAGAAAGCTTTTCACGCATGGTCTTAGTTATCTGAAAATCCAATATTTTATTTTTTCTACATACAGTTAACACAGGGATGGTGGCCATTTTGAATTTCAAATATTGGTAAATCTTGGGTAATTTATTTCCCTTGTTTCAAAATTTGCACGGTGACCCCAGATTATTATTCTTGATTTTGAAAGAGAATTGTTGAAACATTCTTTGAGGAAAGTTTGAGCAAAAGTTTCAGTCTTTTACTTTCGAGGCGCATACTTCCTTAAAGAGGCAGTCTCACTTGGTAACATTTTTAAAACACATTTTTTAATGCCAATGGTCGATATTTGGCGTGGCGACTCCGCGCGGATCGCGAGATATCGATAAAAACATGTCATTTCCCGAGCGTATTTTTCACATCCCGGTTATGACCCGAAATCCCCCGAAAGTGTGTTGTTGTGCTGATTGACGATATTCTAAGGAGTCCAAAAACGTTCGAATGACGCAATTAATTTACCTCCTACTGCGATGGCTTTATATACATCATTATCATTGCCTTTACCTCTGGTAATTCTTTTTTGAAAATTTCTCCTTAGTTTTTGTCGTTTTCATTATTCTCAATCAGTTGTATTAAATTTTTAAACAATACCACATAGATATCAGTTTTTACGTGTTAAATATTAGTTGCCTCTGATGACTACATTTTGTCGTCTGCCACGCAGTTACGCGTGGTTCGATACATAGCGCCCGCCGCGTGTGGTATGCGCGCACACCACGCGGCGGCCACTATGCATACTATGTATCAACCGCACCTATGTGTACTAGTCATCTATGCGAATTCTGGTGGAATCAGCAAACTTTGTTTTTCGTTTTTTATCCAAGTCAGTAGGACTCGGCTTTCTCCCATGGGACATGACCGCTCACTGACGCAAGTGGTACTGCTGTTGCGTACAGCAGCGTCAGCGTAGACTCGTACTCCATAGCTTAGTTGACAATGGCCCCAGTGCCGAACGCTCTATGTTCGGAAGCTGAATTCAGGTGGGCCTCCGGAATTCAAAACTTTTTTGAGGACATGTCTTTATCGATATCTCGCAATCCGGGCGCACTCGCCATGTCAAATATCGACCGTTGGCATTAAAAAATGTGTTTTAAAAGTGTTACCAAGTAGGAGTGCCTCTTGAAATGAAGAGAGAGAATGCCATTGATGAATAATGCAGTCCTCTAATGGCAATACCAAATATATCATACACAATTCTTCGCAAAACTCACACTCACTACAGTGAATGAACTCGATTTAATGGTTGCACGAATATTGATGAACATGCTTTTTTCAGAGTATTGGATTTTTTAAATATTTTTAGAGCTTTCACAACTGTAACAAAATATATTTTACTTACGTTTAAAGACTTCATAAACTTGAATTGCCGACGGACCTCCCTCACCGTCATCCACACAGGCTTTTGAACGACCGTATTTCTGATAGTTGGTCTTTGCGTCGGCACTGGATACACACTCTCCTCCATCTCGAAGAGCAAATACCCAGAACCCTCGAGAAATTGCAGCTTCTCTACACTTTGCTATCGGATCACCCCGTTCATTGTAATTACCATCGAGTAAGGTGTCTTGCCCTTCAAGGGTTGCAATAGCCCTGGGGTTGTCGTCTGCCCAACATCCTAAACTTTTTACAGCAGCTGATAAAAAGACATATTCCAGAAACACATTTTTTACAAAATGACCTGTGAGTAAATAATCAACACATAGTGTTATCCTTTTTGTGCTTACTGAATATGTGACACGAAATAATACTCCTTACATGTACCCCATTAGATATCTATTCCATCTACGCGGCATTTCCATTTAGTAAAGTATACTATACTTTGCATTTAAATCAGTTTAGGAAAATTGTTGAAACTTCAGCATGCATGTTACTTGTAAAAGTTGTATTTTTTACAGTTAGTAGAGTGACCTATTAAATAAATATTCACCAACATACAAGTTTAACACTAGTGGCATTGCACTTATAACACACCAAAACATCGAGTAGATGCGAATACACGAAATAGTTTCCAACTTGTTATGTCTTCAGTGATCATTTAACGCCAAAATTTGTAAGCAACATATGGAATATATTTGAGAACAATTCCTGCAAAACTGTTCGCTTCCTTTTCTTGTCTCATAGAAATCTTAAACAGACAACAAAGGACGGACATTATATAAGAGTTCAATATTAGCATAAATTTATTCGGCGGCAGAGCAGAAAATTCAGAAGTTTGTAGAAGATATTCAGGATTTTGTCTTACAAATTCAGCTGAAGCAATAGCTCGGGCGCTAATTTACGCCAGTATTCGCTCGCTGAATCGGCTTGTAGCTTGAATAGCTGACTATAGCCAGGACTTGTCAGAACTCAAAGGGTATCCATGATAGCTATACTTCAATGGACTATAAATGGTTCATAAAGTGCTGTTGAAATTCAGAAAAGCTGGAATATTCAAGTATGAAGACTACTATCCAACAACCATTACGCTTTACTGATAAAAACCGCCATTACCAGTAGCGTAGGGAGGCTTTTGACTAAATCGGTGCTGCTCGGGTGATGTCTCATTTCTCTGCAGGTCCTTCTTTTTAAATTCCTCTTATGTTTCTACTACCACGATTGCAGCACAACGAGTAGTTGTAAACTCAACTTTATTGTAACATTAAATATGGTTAAACTTCTTCCTTTTACAGACGATTTTTCGATGTTTGACGAGATAATTATGGTCGTCTGGTTGAATAACTCTCAGCTTGTCGTATTGCATTGCATTATTACACTGTAATTTTATATCCACGATTTTGATCGTTTTTTTACATTTTTCATTTTTCTTTCAAAATATTTAAAGATCTAATAATTTACACATCAAAGGCTTTTGGCGATAAATGTCTGCAAAACCAAAGCGCGGCTTTTAAAAAAAAATTCTTTACAGCGGTGGTATTAAATAAGCTTGAGTACAATTATTAAACATATTCTGAATGGCATATCAAAGTAAAGAAACACAGACTAAGTATCTTAGAATATTTAATAATAGAAAGCTCTTTTTTCAAACTTTTGGTCGTGAAAGCTACAATAATTATTGCTGTAAATTTTAAATATTATTCATTGAGACCAGTACATGCCATATGTCATTCATTGAGACCGGAACACATACCATCTCCCATACACCGACACCGAGATATCTTAAATCTCACCATTCTCGCATAACGAATCCAACAAATATACACCACATCCTATTCAATGTGACCAGCACCAATATACAGCAATTGATGTTTCATTGAATATGGACAGGTAAGTACCAATTCATTGAATTAGACCGGTGTTGAGAAGCACAGTCGCTTGTCGTTAGGCCCTTCAGGGCGAATGCTCCGCTGGGTATGGGCATGGTGGAGCGACCATAGAGGAAAATCTATGTACCCACGCTTGTTCCGCAATATTTCTAACCACCCTTTATCTGGGATTTTCGTGTACAAATTTAAGGCACCCTTATTATGAGAAACAGGCAAAAATAAACCAGAAAACCAAAGAGAGTTCCAACCATGTCGTTGTTGTATAGAGCAATTTGTTTTGACACATCAATGGAGACTGTTGGCGTCTTACCCAGCTTACATGTACCTGCATTACACTGAGTCTGGAGGAAAAGATTGTACAGGACACCCTTATTAAAAATTCATTTTTTAATTTACCGCTGACATGGCTGTATATCTAAGAAAATACTTATCAGATTCAAAGAGGTATTCAAATTCTTTCAATGATCAACTTTTTACTACAAAATTACCCCTTTTGTGTTTGCATGGACTTAGATGATGAACAACATCTCCCCTTTTCCTCGCTTTGGAGAAAACGCACGGGGACATATTTTCACCGAGAGTGCCACCACCGGGGCTGGGTCACATGTAGAAGCAATAATTGTAGCCTTTGGGTCGTGAGCTGCATTCTTCTATCATGTTGGCTGTGTGGCGCTGGTAGGGCCAGCACACTGCCAACACAGCCCGAAAGCTACAATTACAGCAGTTATGTGTCAGGGGCCTTCGCCGTTTACCCAACCGCTATCGAACTTGTAGAGAAGACATTACTGAGAAACTTCACATAGTAGATAGCAAGAAGGATTACAACCAGTCTCAGAAGGTTCTCTATTGTCGACAAGAAAAAACTGCTGCCCTAATAGAGTAGAAAATGTCGATCATTTGACCCACTCAGACGACAATGTCACCAGAGGCCGGGCGAGGCACAAGCAGCGCTCAAATCTGACATTTTAAGATGGTGATGAGTATCTCTAGGCCGCAAAATAGTGTAATAATCAAGGTGTAGACTGTTTTTTCACAACCACTTCTATTTCTGGTTTTTGACGATTATTTGCAATTTTATAGAATTGTTAAGATTTATGTTTCAGTCTCAGTATCATGTGATCATATGCTCGCGTGAAATATTGAGTTAAAAGATATCATCTTCTACCAATGAGTTGAGTTACACCGAAGTGGGGCGGATCTTGTTAGTTAAGCGCATTTGTCAGATGGTCGTCTTACACACGTTTAGCGCTGATAGTATGTTATTCATATTGCTATCCCTGCTCACAGCCGCCTTGCTGTAAGGCCGAGAAAAAATATTTTGCTCCGATAACCCGACCTACTTTTTACATAATCAACTTTCTAAAGCTACGTAAACATGGAAGTAAAAAAGATAAGAAAAACCCGTAAAATAACCCATTTATTACCTGGCTTTTGATTTTTGCTTGAACAAGGATGTATTTTATGTTAATATTCTTTCTACATCTATGATACGTTTTTCCTTGAAATGTTGTGGCCAGTGTTTGATCGCGATGAACCCCAGAAAAATACATACTTAAAAATATTTTGGAAAAAAAATCCCTGCCGACCCCCACCCTATCTTTGAAAACCATGTTATCGGAACAGCACAATTTTTTTGCCTAAACGCGGACTTTCAGCGAATCAGAATTACAAATCGTGCCCAAAGTTACTGTACAATGACTCATTGAATGTGATCATACCTCGCAAAGATCCTGATATTAAGTCATAATCCACAGTCGTTTCTGGCACACTGTACTTAAACCAGCATTTACCCGCCATATGACCTGACTTCGCAAAGGTCCATGCCAGACATCTCGGTGTTTCCAGGCAAGCCGCGCAGCACTCTTCATAGGATGACTTTAGTCTAGGATCGCCGTCCATATCATAAAACAACAGATCAGCGTTATCCTCAACAAAACATGACGAAATCACTGTAAAAATGAAAATATGTTTTTCAATGGCAGTACGATTGAAAGTTTGGACGTACACATTGATGTGTGTATGTGTGTGTTGAATATTATTACACGTAACAACTAACATGCTCCTTCCCCGCCTTGATTGGCTAGAATACGTCTTGTGACGGAAAAAAAAGATATGTCTAGTTTCCACTTGATGGTCAAGAATGTCATAAAAGGGTATGCTTGAAAGAATTTTCTTTGGAAAAAAGTGTCCGGTTACGTGACCAAACGCTCAGTATGGACTGCATCTGGATACAATGCCATGTGATTAGAGGGCGACGAGCTTCTGACCGTTAAACCAGCAGGATTTTCAATTTTGAGAGAGCGGGAACATGAAGAGCTCATTTGCAACAGTGTTCAAGCACAATCAATGACGTTATTTGGTTTGCTAGGGACATTTTGCTCCTTCTTATGAAGGAATTTGGACTACTGTTATAGTTTTTGAGAACCTGTTCCTGTAAAGTTCTTTTAATTGTATTGTTGCAGTGCATATACATTTGCGCACATGAAAAATAATATTAGTAAGAACACATAACCTGGTCCTTATTCCGATTATAGGGCCCATTTATTATCCCATCTGGCTGTACGTATGTATGCATGTATGTATGTATGTACGTATGTATGTATGGATGTATGTATGTGTTTGTGGGGGTGGATGGGTGAGTTGATGGTTATAAATTTAATAAAAATAAATGTAAATATAAATATAAATTTGCAATAGACATCAAATCAGGTCCAATAATCGTTATCATTCAAGGTAACTAAGAAAGTTACCAGGTCCAAGGAACATATTGAAAATGACAAAGGCAATGGGGTCATCTTGAACCACAAAATAGTGGTGGTACCAGGTGTCCGGAATGGGTAAGCGTACCCTGCCAGCTAGCCGCACCCGTCAAGATTGACCCAAAGCGACAAATCCATTGTTATTTTGTGAATTCACCAAATTACTTTTGTGAGTCAAAATTTGGTATGCTGTCACTCATCATTTGAGTAACAGACAGGTCATATTTTGATACAACATCTCCGTATCTACCGTAGAACGTCTTAATTGATTTCACTAATCTACATTCTGAGAATCCTTGCCTCACTAACTTTTGAGCTAATAGGCTGTGTCTAACTCGAAAGTCTTCATATGAATCGCATGCTGTAATGTATCAAAGGAGTTGTGAAATATACACACCATAAGCTAGAGATGATGGTATATTGCTCGACAAAAAGGGAAAGTATATGATTTCAAACTTGAAATCGTCTCTTTTGTCATACAGTTTAGTATATATTAGTATATAGTGTATTTTGTCTAATTTCAAACAATACGTCTAGTTATGAAGCCGAGTCCACACTTTTAGTTGTTTATTTTATTTCTAAATCATCTGGGTAGATGTGGTGTAGATAATTGGATATACCAGCATTGTTTAAACTTATGAGATCATCGATATATCTGTGGGTGTTGTTAAATCGCTTGGCAATCCTTTTACACCCAGATTTCTGAAGTGATTGTATGAACTCCGCTTCATACGAATAGAAAAATAAGTCTGCAAGAAGTGGGGCGCAGTTTGTGCCAATGGGAATTCCTATGGTTTGCCTGAATGTCATGCCAGCAAACTTGATAAATATGTTGTCAATTAGGAAATATAGCATTTGAATCACCTCAACATCACTGTATTTGAGTTTGGCATCGCTGTTGTTGGTGAAATAGCCCAAGTTGCTCTTGATGGCAATGTATTCATACCTACGACTACCATTCTTGTAAAAGAAGGCTTTCGTCACGAGAGATGATAGCCTGTCTTTAAGTTTGTTATGTGGGATGGTTGTGTACAACGTTGAAAAATCAAATGTGTGGATTGAATTGTACATGTTTTTGTTATTTTGTAAAATATGTAACAATTCTTTGGAGTTCTTTAATATCCACATTTGATTCACCCCACTAGTTTCATCAACTTTGATCACGTAAATCCAGTTATTTAAAATTATGTGTGCAGGTTCATAAATTGCAGCATGCATAGCCTAATGAACGCATCTCAATAGTTTTATATTTCTTACATATGAGACATATAATATCCTATGCATTTTGTTTGCATACACTCCAGCTGGCACACATACTCACGTTTGTAATCAAGGCAGCCATCGCACAAGCAATGATTAGGCGTATCACCACACCAGTTATTGGGTGAACAACATGAATGTCCAGTCTGTTTGCATTCAGCTGCGCTTCCATCCTCAAGAGGGTAGTCGGGTCCACATCTCGCATCGTCTCTCCACCCATTTCCCAATTCCTGACAGCCTTTGAAGATTAAAATACAATATGATGTATAAAATAGTAAAAAAACAACAAGGGACACAGTGCCCGAGAGCAAGTGACTATTTATGCCAAACGAAAGGAGGCCAAGTTTTCTCCTGCCTTGATTTTTAGTTTGGTTGCATACTTAATATCTTTATTTCTTGTCAAGGTAAGTGTAGTTTTTACCTCGTACTTTGCCCATGGTATGCGTATGTTTCATGGATTGAATACTATTTACGACTTTCATGTGAACACTTTTTTAAAGCGAGAGAGGCTAGCTTAATTTTGCTTCGCAGATTGTCTCTGCCTTTTTCACCATCTAATTCAACGATTTAATGGTCGAGCAATAGCAAGAATGGTAAATGGTGATATTAAGTTTCAATAACTACAGAGGTACCCTACAGCCGGGACTCGAAGGAATGTTTTGTCTGTCATTGTCCAGTGTAATCCCAGAAATAAGAAACATAACATCAATCTCAATATTTTTCAGTACACATTGCAAGATATTTTTGAAAAAAGATACTATCAGGAAAAAAATCAATTTTCCCCAGCATCATAGAGGGATTATCTTCAATACATGTACTTTTATTACTAAGTTAATTTTTGGCTTGTATGTCTCAAATCCAATTTATCCGTTCATGTTATTTTTCTTGACCCTCAAGGAGACCTCATGTGCGTTGTCCAAACGTGAATATAGTAATCAAGTCTTAACCGTAATCTACCAAAATTGTTTCCTTTCATAAAGCTCAAAATACTCTATTTAAATGACCTGTCTCCAAACTGGTGCAGTCACAAAATACGTGGAATGATGCAATTTGGCATTATTTTGACAAGCTTATCTGATTTTAAAACCAATTGGTTTACCAAAGTGCACTATCGATTGCTAAATTTCCGTTGCATTCATAAGCAAAACAGCAATATTTTAAAATGTTTAAGATGGAATGCGCCTCATACCCTTTGATCTACCACTTGTTGGAACTCATTTTGAGGCTCATGGAGTAACTAAAGTTTCAACCTGCTTAGTTTTGTGAAAATTGAACTTTTCATAGTATTAACAGAGAAGGTGGCCATTTTGAATTCAAGTGTGGGCAAATATTGAGTGATTTGTTTGTCTAGTACCAAATTTTGCACTGTGTCCCCTTATTTTTATTCTTCACGTAGACAAGGAATGGTTTAAATTTCGTTACAGATAGTTTGAGCTGTAAAACAGTTGCTGGTAGACATAAAACGAAAGACAAAGTTGTCAAATTCAGAAACAATAGCTTTACACAGTGAAAGATAATCTACGAAGTGACAGAGCTGCTGGTCATTTTGATTGCCATAAAACTATGGTCCTTTGTCAAGTTTTCATATATATATATATATATATATATATATATATATATATATATATATATATATATATATATATATATATATATATATATATATATATCTTTCGGTATTAGCGTGCGAAACATGGAATTTCTCTATTCTTTTTCGGTATACTGAGGAATCAATTTCCAGATCTTATATTTCTTCTCACGCAGATTGCGTTAATATTTCAATGTAAAAGTTTCCTCAAATAATTTCAAAATGTGTGCAGATTATTGTTAGAAAACATGTCATGTATGAGCGCCATTGTGGCATATTGACAAACTACGGTTTCAATTTGTATTTGCTTAATAGTCGTAGCATGTGTTTGCGGTGATGAAGTCTGTAAAATTGATTGATTTATCACTCTTTACCAAATCGCAATACGCTTTTCTGTCAAAAATACTGCTGTCATTTAGAACAACCAAATTACTGTAGTGTTAGTTTATATGTAAATATCCACAACGTGCCCTTGATGGTATATAGTACATAGACTATTTGAATCAATTATATGATTATGCAAAATGCAAAGCATATAGGGATTTACTTTCCCAGTACAAGCTCTGCAGTGTGTCTTGTCCAAAGTTTCTAGCTCAAAAGCTGTTGTGTCAATCTTGAGAAGTCTGTCTGCGTTTTTTCTTGTAGGCTATAGATCATTTTCTACGGTGTGACGATTTTCCGACTGGCGACTGATCTCTAGTCTTGGTACAAATTTTGACAGGAAACACTGCAGTGTTTGTACAGGGAAAGCAAAAAACCAATCTTTAGAGGGTTATTGAAATTATAGTCTACTCCTGAACCCTGTGTAAAAATATTATACATATCACCATATCACACAAATTACGGCATTTCAAAGTAGCTAGCCTTTCAGAAAATATACACTTTAATGTTGTTCCGAGCTCATTTGTTTGCAGAAAATTCCTTATATTCAAGGGACAAATGCTTTAGGTCAAAATAGGAACCATTCGGAAATTATTTGAGTCAGTCTGGTGTGCTATGCAAGATTTTATTACGGAAAAGAAAATTCTTTTGACTCACTGACATGTTAACTTTGGTAAGAGAGGACATTGAAAGCCGTCAAGAATTTAATTTTAATATCACACTCGTGTGTTTTACTAAAGAATATTTCATTTGGCACGCTAACAGTACCATGATAATGGCAAATGTTCTCTTACGGCGTTTGGATATCATTATAAAAGTAGTTCATATATATATAGTTTAAATATAAATAGTTTAAAGTACCCGCTCTTGTATTTTGAGTTTCGCTACTTTAGTTTTTGCTTAGTCATCACAGGCAAAATTCGATTATTCGAGAAAAAGAATCAACATATATTGCAGGACGTGTACACCTACTAATTTGTCAAGCAAATACATTATTTTTTTTCTTTATCACTCTTCAGCGTTAAATGTCTCAGGGAAATGTGAACGAGCGATACCTAAAATACATAACCGACTGTATTGAGTAAATTACATGTATATTGCAGAAATAAAGAGTTCATTCACATATAATTAATGTGTCCCTTACATTATTCTACTCTGTGCTTGGAATAAACTCACTGCGCATAGACCGTCTCACCACTCGTCTTTGATGCAAGTTGATACGTTTCTAAATGCACTCGTTTTCCTTCCTTGGCTAAACGAAGGCAGATATTCGAGAAAAACATGAAAGTTTAATTTTACTTACCTTCCACCTGAACAACCAGAATATCGCACAAGCAGAGAACCCATAACAAAAACTCTTTACAGCGAAGATACCGACCCTGCTTTTTCACCATCGCTGTACCTGTAGTGCAATCAACTAGTGCAAGAGTTCTTATTCAGTGTTCTGTGAGCTATCGCATCATAAAATAATAATCAATCCACATACATTAGTGAAATTAATTGTTGTGACCAAAGATATTGATGTGAAGCGAGCCGTATTTCATCTTCGGTTATTGAATTCATGTAGGTAGCTTGAGAACAATAAGAGGGCGTCTTGAAAGCCTCGCCAATATCGTGGAATTCTAAGAGTCGGTTTGTGTTTTTCTATGAAACACCATCGTGAGGACATGTCCTCAGAGAACGGCGAACTGTGATCAGGAACGTGGGCGTCACAGAATAGAACCAAATAATTCAGTTACACAGCGCCATTTTTAGCTCACGTGTTCAAACACACTGGATTATGTCGCAGCGATGTCTGTGTGTCTGTGTGTCCGTCCGTCTGTCTGTGGGCCCGATATCTCAGAGACAGCTCATCAGATCAGAATCAAATCGTAAATAAAGAATTTGTTTGAGAATGGCAAAAACTAATTAGATTTTAGTTAACCAGACATACAATGAGAACGGCTTCACAGAATTTGATGACATTTGCTACAAATGTTGATCACGCAATGCTTTATCGGCCAAAAAAGATATTAAGATGTAACGTGAAATTTTTTTGGTAAATTGCATATTTGATTAACGGTAACTTTACTAATTAAGGATATATCAAAATTGACTCCGTGAAAATTGACGAAACTTGGTATGTATACTGAAGATACTTTGATTTAACATCACTGAAAGTCATCAGGCATTTTTATTTCGGCCAGTTCCTAATTTGCATATTAAATGAACCTTTCTAATTTGGGTCATATAATTGATTGACTTGACCAAAGTCGGCAAACATGCTATGTGCATTTAATTAGTTAATTAATGTAAATCAAAACATTATTGAATGTCATTTTGCATTTTCACTTAAAACCAATTCCTGATTTACAATTTAATGAACTTTCCTAATTAAGGTAATATATATTGATTGACTTTGCAAAAGTTGACAAAACTTGCTATGTATACGGAAGATACTATGTTACAACATTATTGAAAGTCATGAAGCAATTCCAAATGTGCATATTTTTATGGACTTTCCTAATTAGGTAAATATATACCTTAATTAACTTGATAAAAGTTCGGGAAATATGCTATGTATATTGATAATGCTAGGATAAAACAATATTAAATGTCATTGCATATTTAACTAACTTTCCAAATTTGGGATATAAATCCGGAAAGACTCTTAAAAAGATCTATGAAACTTGCGAAATGTATTGGTAAAACAATTATGCTGTATAAATGAAAGATATTTTGCATTTTCATGTCAGCTAATTCATAATTTGAATATGTTATGAGCTGTCACAGTTTGGCAAATACAGCTTCAAGGACTTTTCCAAAGACAATTTGCAATTTTTAAGTGGTGATACAATGACAGCAGTCGAAGAAATGTATATTTTTATCCAGCTAATTATATATTTATATACTTAATGACCTTGGGAAATAATTTGTGGTGAATATTGATCATGATGTTTATCATAACACTTTCAATGTAGTGCCAAATATATAGCAAACACTTAAATTCACAGACACCTGCAGTATATATTGAAACACGTGAGCATTTTCAGTTCGTGTCTGGTAATACCTGAACTCATACACAAAAGATACTAGTTTTACTAATGAGTTTTTGAACGACCGGGAATCATTATATTAAACATAAGATTGCTCGGATCCACTGCACAGAAAGTTGTATCCTCAAAAGTTTCATTTTGAATGAATGTGAATGGTCACTGTATTATTAAAAATGCAGCATTTAATTAGCAAACATGCACTAATCGACAATACTTTCACTGACAATACTGTAAAATTAATGCACTGCAAATTAACACACGCCGTAATTTAAAGCAAGACAATTACATTTATCGATATTTGAAATTAAAAATGGCCGCCATACCAAGACACTCATTTTTCTTAGTCAAGGAGCTTTAAAATTTGCAACAATAAGTGGTAGACCAGAAAGTAGTGGATAATTTTGACAGTATGATTATCTGTAACCGGGGCGCATTCTAAGTTTAATTAACAACGAGACGGGAACGTATCATTGACTGCTACATTTACGAAATGGCCGCAAAGAGTCATTCAGACAGCTTTAAATAACGTCATATTTCTAATATTTTTATAACAGGCGAAAGATCTTCAATTTACAGAAATGTCTTACAGTAAACTGTATATAATACAAATTTATTTGAAAATTAAAAAGTAACAATTTGCCCAAGAGCGTGACTATACAATTACGAGTTATGTCAATGTTTGTCTGATCGTTTACATTATGTATAAATTTGATACAGACACGCCTAGCAAGTTTGTCTACGCATATATATTGGCAATCGGTTTGAATGTAAAGAAGCAAACTAACACACTTTCAAGTATGGAAAATTTTCCATTTACGTGTCCGTTCGGTTTATGCCACGCTACAACTTGTCGAACAGCCGAAGTGAACCATCATGCAGCAGTCAATTAATACACGTAAGCGTGTCGCTCTTCTCAACACATTTCGACAGGCTATACAAACAAGTGGTTCACAGGGTCAAAAAGCGTGATATTTGCATCTTTCTCCGTGCACAATATTAGTTTCACACTGTTTTAACGAGCAAGCGTGATCAGATCTGAAGTACATTCTTGCCGTCACGCTCTGCCGCTCTTGCGCATCAATAATCTATTGTGCTCGCTTAGCAACAAGAATTCTATTATCTGATGCGTTTCATTAGAACAATGAAGGACTGCTAGATGTGGGCATTAGGCGACTTGGAAACAGGATGTGGGGCTACGTTGAATATCTCTGTAATCTTCTGGGCAACCTTGTAGCGATTATAACCATAGGAAAGGAACCGAAGGTTAGTAATAAGAGCAGAAATTTGTTTTCTCAGAGGCCTTCTTTCTGTTCAAGCAGAATTAAACTAGAAATCCCCTTTTACATCGAGGGGTATGCCATTTTCCATCAAAACCGTATAACGTGACCTAATTTTCATCTACCATGGCAAGTCCCCATAGGAGATTAATTGCAACCAAACTGAATCAAGGTGCATACATCTAAATGAATTGTGCGGTGGGTGAATTTTCTGCATTTTTTTCAACACAGCCAGTTCATCAAACCGCTGCAGATACCGTGTTGACCATATGCTGCATCCTGTCGGTGTTATTCATGGGTATAAGCTTTCTAGTGGTTTGCTTGGCAAGGTACGTGCCTTTTTCTGTAATGCGTTTTTTTGACTGGAATAGAAAGTTTTGACTATGTGAAGTGCATCCACCGAGAGCTTAGTGTTCGAATTTAAAGTGAATCATCACAAGTAGATATGAGCAGATAGTAGAGATCAGGACAACAGTATCGATAGAGTCGATGAATAATTTACGATAGGGTCAAGCCTTGATATTTAAACAATAGTAGGTTTGATTTTTATGGAGAGCTGATATCAAAAATTCCGTCAATTTTGTGGGCAGACGTTACCAAGGCAGCATTACCAAATTGCAATTGTCTGAAAATCATGATAAACGAAGTTGGATCTCATAAAATTAGCATAAAGCTATGTTGAATTTTCTTATTGCTAATGTGGCATCCAATTTGCTAACGTATGTTTCCATGGGAACAAGCTTGTGCCTCAAAATTACATTTTCTGATATTGATGATAATAAGAATTTTAATTTTCATCAATTTTACAGCATAAAGGTATTGGACGTTTTCAATTGCAAATGTAAGAGCCAGTTTATGATCACCTGTTTTCATGGTAATGGTCTCTACAATCAAAATCAAAATTCTCTTCAAATGGTATTTGAAATTACAACAGAACGGTGTTTGAACTAGCCGATCACAAATGTGGTGTTCAATTTATGTTCATGTTTCCATGGCAACCACTTGAGTCATCAAAGTTGACATTTTCTTGAGACAATAAAAATAACGTGAAAAATTTTAATCCCAACCTAAAAAGGTATTTCAATTTGTTGATTACAAAATAGGTATCTACTGTTTGAATTCGTATTACATTGTGGCTATCAAAATTGCAAAATATTTCTAATTTCACCTGAAATTGGAAAATTACATAGGGAAAGCGTCATGCATTTTTTCAAACAGCACAGAGGGGGTCGCTTGATTTTCAAAAATTTCCATTCTATCAAAGGGCCTTCATTCAGTGTACAAAACATTCTGGAAACACAGGTGATAACAATCCATGTTAGACATTTACTTAAATATAGATTTCAATTTAGACGGTGATCAAACAATCGCCACAGTTTTTCCAGTAAAACGATCATAGCATATAAAAGAAATAATAATATAAAAGACATCCTCGTTCAGGCAAAAATCCAACACGAGGAGTCAAACGAACACGAAAGGTCTAAGCAATTAACCGTACAATAGTCAGACCACAGCGTAACGATTCAAGCGTCTCTTTTTGATGAACAATGGCAACCATCAAACTAAACATGTGGGAAAACAAAACCATTCGAGCGACTGATAAAGGAACCCTACTTTGAATCGACACACCGTTGAGACTAATCAACTGAATTATTAAACCGGTTTTACCGTGGAACCAGATCAAATGACCACGGTCAAAGCACAAAACATTCACCGTTGTCTCGCCATATTTCCCGTTATCATGGTACCTCATTATCGACTCAGTATATCCTGTATCACTATCAGAGGTAGTACCGATGTGTGAAGTAAAAGCTTCATTTCCTGCAATATGAGGTAGATGCACATTAGATCTGAACGTTGCATTTTATTCTGTGCTTGCAGGCTGACGTCAGACTTCTATATCGTATTGTCTCATGTCATTCTATCCCTGAGCGTCTTCCCAGTCTTGGTTCTTATTGACACACGCCTGAACATAGCCGAGCATAAGGTAATTCAATGCAAGTCAATAAGTCCTCCCGTATTTAGGGCCATTTTCATCGACATATTGCAAAAATCTGCAAATTCGCGAAAGCCGGGTCATCATTCTTTGATGTTTGTCTCATTGAATACGATTTGTTGCACCGCTCATTATGTACAAACCATGTATACATCGCTAAGATAGTATTCTTTGGTCTACTACTAGAGGCTCATTTTGATGCTTTTAGAGTAAATGAGATTTTCACATGTTTAGTTTTGTGAATATCGGAAATTTTATTTCCCCAATTAAGATAACACAGGGATTGCGGCAATTTTACTTCCAAATATTGGTTACATTGGATAAATTGTTTCTGACCTAAATTTTCGATTTGGGAAGAGAATGCTTGAAAATTTGCTCTTGAAAAGTTTGAGTGAAAGTTTAAGTCTTTCATTTTCTGGACGCAAACTAAATTAACATAGATAGCACCTTGAGACTATGTGCGTTCGCATGAGTCGCAAAGACCCATCGAACCCACCATCGGCAATTCATAGTTTGCCGACGGAATGTAAATTTTGGAAACGCAGAAACAATGGATCTGCATTCAAGTGAAATGGTCCGCCCGATTGAACCTTATTCAGCATTTAATAACAGAAGGTTACGTTTAGGCGGCATAACTAAGCGTACACTCATTATCGATCGTCGCCACATTTATGTCGCTTACTATTAATTTTCTTTCGGACAAAGGAAACCTGTCGTCTGATGACACTCTTCAGTCATGGTGTTTTACTCAGTAATGCTCTCTGGTTGATGAATTTAAGTTTCCTATTCTTCCTACGACTAACTTACTATGTATATCGTCATGGACGTGCAAGGTAATTGCCCTCTTGTACTTTTTGTAATGTACTTTTGTAAATTCGTTTCAATGCCATCTCTTGACAACTTGACGTATCCAAAACATGTGAAATGATTATGTCAGTAAAACGCAATCGCATGTCCTATTGGCCTGTGGGAAACATTTTACGTCAGTTCCTAGCATACACATACTGCTTGTAATCTGCTCTTTGGATGTGTAAACTTTACCCCTGTATTGATATTAAGAACGTATCCTTTTGCAACGTTCACATTTTGTTACCCAGAAATATACATTTTGATTTCAGACTGTTCTACGTCCTTAGCGGATGGGTTTTACCATGGGCACCAATCTTACTCATTAATAACTGGTTTCAAGGGCCTCCAGAACAGCACAGGTATTTCTCAAATATCAGAAGATGTGTTTGAGAATCAATAACAATTTCTGGTGCAATACAGAGGAATAATGACCATTCGTGACAGAATACTTTTTCGCCGAAATAAGCTTATTTTAGGCCTAGATGGTTTATGTAATCTCAAAGTAATAACTGCCCTTACTAAAATACAAACTTTACTGGAACCAGATTAGTTCACGACATCCGTCTACACTTACGATTACCCACTTCGTTTGTCAAGCTAGATTCTTTTTTCTGGTATAATTGAGAATAAAATCCCGCTCATGAATCATGTTTAATGTTATAGAAATATCTTATCATATAATCTGCGGATTTCCTCGAGTCGTTTTTGAATAGTGCGTTAATGCTTCTAAATGTACACGTCTCTGAAGTCATTTGTGGTAATCTGTATCGTCAATATTCACATTATCTTAACTGTAGAAAGTGTCCATGCCATGTTTTCATGACTTATTTCATTTCTCCAACAGTTGCCTTACAACGCACCCTTCCCGTCTCTTTGTTTTCATCGATGTTGCGGCGTTGCTAGTAGCGTTGGTACGTGTCTGACTACCGTCATAGAAACGTTTTCCTTCTTCTCATCAAATTGCTTACCATAGGCTATGATTGAAAAGTGCTACCCTGAAGAACTGTGAATCACCACCAAAACCAGACTGTTTCCCGAGGCAAAAAAGCCGAGGGAAACAGCCTGTTTTGGAGGTGACTCGCACAGGCCCGAGGGGTTAAAGACGTACGCTGTTGCCCTCATTGTCAATATTTGTTCTATAACACACCTCATCCGCAGTCATGCGTAAGAATGTACCTTACACAAAACTTGTCGCTTGCAATATATTGGAGTGGTTCGGCAAGAATAAGTTTTTCTCAACAGGATAACAATACTTCTGCAAAACGTTCAATGCATCTTTGATTATCGTTTTTGTCTGTTTCGAGTCCTTGTTGGAAATAAGAGAATTCAGTTCTTCTTCAGAAAGTAGAATAAACCTAGGACTTTATCGGCTGTCGTTTTGATCGGCCGCAGACGACATCTTTATTTACACTCCGGTTCGCGCATCGCCAATATCGTTTTTGACGTCAGTGGGCATCATTTTTTTTGAACTGATGCGTGTCGGGCAGCAGTTCCAACAAATGATGCCTGATGACGTCATTTACGCGGATCAGCACAAAAAGAACGCATCCCACGTGACTATCAATTTTCAAATTCGAACACATACTGCGGATGAGGTGTGTTACAATAGCTGTTGACTTTATAACTTTGTATGATGGTCATGCGATTAGCCGGGTACTATTTCCTGGACAGACATTGAAAGTTATTAAAGTCCGACGTTCGACCTATGTGTGGGTGGAGTTTGACAGTTTAATCTCGCGGAATTGAAGTGATATCATTTACCAAATAGTCCACTAGGTTCCTTACATGTCCCCAAATTTAAGGTAGTATTCGCCTCGAAAGTGAAATACTTAAACCTTTGGTCACATTTTCCTCAAGTAATCTTTAAACCATTCACTTTTAAAATCAAGAATAAAAATTGGGGGTCAAAAGACTAAGACAATTAAAGCTTTTTTTACTCAAGAGGCCTCAAAACGAGCCCCCAAAAGTGGTAGATGAGAAAAGAATTGGAAAATTTTGAGACTCCGAATATCGCCCCCTCACCCCTCCCCCCCCAAAAAAAACCCATTCTACCTTAAGTAACCCTTTAAATTTTTGTACTAACGTTCCTAAAGGTTCTTTGGTTCAAAAAAATGTCGTTGACGATCAGTGCCCAAGTAAAGGGAAGGCGCCAGCTGAACAAACATAAGATAACTGATCATGTAAGCTGTGCTTTAAGATGTTTTTTATATCTGGCAAATAAGTTCGCCATTAAAACGGCCCGGGTGTTGTAATTTTAAACTGCTAGTTTTCAGAGACATCTTTTAAATACTCCTTTTAATGGTACATATTCACATATAATAATAACAGACAATAAAAGTGATCAAGGAAATTGAAATAACATTAACACATCACAAAAAGTAATTGTTATATAATTGGAAAAAACCACTGAAAACCTGAGTCTAAAAAGCAGATTAAAAAGGAAAATTTAAACATTGGTTTTAAAAGTCGACTGGTTAGGAGAACGCCGAATATCTAATGAAAGACTGGTCCAGAGAATTGGAGCTTCTACACTGAACGAACGATCTCCATGTGTCTTTGTGCACGATTGCAGCGGACAAATTTTGAACTGATCAGCCGACCGCAATTTTCGACAGGCAACGTAGAGTGAGATCATTTTTGAACAATAACCGAAAGCAAGCCAATGAATACACTTAAAAGTAAAGACTAACATCATAAAAACATTTAGAACAGGTATCAAGCGTGCATTCGAAAGGCAATGTGATACATAAGACACCCTCGGTGTTCAGTGTATGTAAGGCCTGCTTTGGAGTAGGTGTTTTTATAGGCGAGTAGGTGTTTTTATAGTTGCAGTTTTAAGTAAACGGTCGCCCCAGCCGTCCTGGCGATTTGCCTTAATTTTTCCAATAATTATATACCTGTAATTGATCGCCAAAGAGACATTTTATATTTTACATGTACTGAAAAATGTCATCACTCCTATTTTTTGACACACATCCAGGGTTTTGCACTGCTGATGGTTTTGTCTACATTGCAGGTAACGGTACTATTATATCGTCTAGATTACACATTATTGACTCAACTGATCAAAGTTCTAAAAGGGCCTGAAGAGAAGATATTATGGTATGTCAATATTTCGCCTTGCTTACTCTTGCGTTTACATTTACGATCGATTTAGTCGGCATTTGTGTGTATCGTTATACTAACGTAATGAAAAGTTTTTCTAGTTATATGTGTGATTCCCGATAGAATCTTTGTTGCTGTTTAGTACATGGATTACAACAGACATTATTTCGCCGACAAGTCTGTTAATTTGCTGATTTTCTTTTATTTTTATTTTATCATATTTTATCATTCAAACTTTTACTGCGCTAATATTCTAACCTTGTTGCTCTTTGCATTCAAGTGAGAAGCTGGAATCGGCAATTTTACTTCATTTTATTTTTATCTTGACGAGAGTTTTGAATGTTGTTGTGGGAATGACAGACCACTCGATATATTCCACCTATGTCTTAGCATGCTGTATTTTCTTAGAGGTGAGAAATTAACTGTTATCAGGCAGTAATATATACTTCAATTTATGAAACTAATTCGACAAAATGCCAACCCCAGTCACACGAGCTCTAAATGAACATCTTTCGAGCAGTCATTCCCAGTGATGCTCTAACGAGTGCATTCACTAAACGCCTCTCCTATTTAAGAATAATGTTTGCGTAGTGTGTGGGATACTAGAAAACCAATCCTGCTCTGAAAGCGAATAACATCAGTTCCGGCGAAGGACACCTCTACTTATTACGAGTTGAGCAAAACATAAGCTCTCCTTAAATATAACACTTTAAGCCTATTACATAAGAACCATTACATACTTTGTTTATTTATTTATTCATTTTATTGTTTTTTATGTCTGTTTACCTTCGTGTTTATAAAAAGTCATCTGGTTATCAATAAGCATTTGTATGTGTGCACTCATTTTTGTAATTATTCCACTGTAATATTGTTTCTTTATTCCAGGGTGGTATGGTTTTTCTCGGTTTTGTGCTCGCCAACGAAGAGGTAAGCAATTTGCTGTTCAATATATTTACGCAACAGAAAAATTTCGATGACCGTCAACAATTTTCTTATTTTGACGCTATCAAAGTGCTTCTCAAATTACGAGAGAGTTCAGCTATATCATTGCAATCGAAAGTAGTAAATTCTTGACTACATGGAACAGATTTGAAAATAGTCTCCCAACCATGCGTTTGTTGTATCGGCCAACTTGAAGTTACTCAGAGCACAAGGTAGTTTTTCTCCTTCAATGTATGTTTGTCTTTCAATGAAGTTCTGTATATGTTTAAACTAAACTTGCGCCATTTGCATATCCCTGACGTTGTCGAACAGCACAGTAGTGGTTGACAAAAGCCTTTCCTAAATTATCCGCAGCTACTAATTGTCCTAAGGACTCGTTACTTTGACGTCGACGAAGACAGCAAACGGGCATTGGAAGACTTCGAAACCGAGGACAATCAGCGATTGCAGATTCAGAAGGAAATGATGAGAAATCTTAAAGATAGAGAGCGCCATCGCTCAGAAAGTCGGTTAGCAGCACCGAAAAGTAAAGCAGAAAGTCGTCAGGTAAATTCAGCAAATTAAATGATTAAGAAGGTGACTCCGTGACTGAAAGCTCTTCGTGGCTCAATGGCTCTTCATTTACCTAGTTACAGTCTATATATCGCTTTCTTTATCTTGAATGTGTAGCTTGCATGCGTGTATTCACAACACACTGGATTGTCACAGAGTGAATGAATATACGAGCAATTCTAAAAACCTCATTACTGAGTATTATTTTGAAGAGATCACGTGCTCATTATCGACCAAGCTTTTCAGTTATGGCTTTCAAGTACCATAGATAGAAATACAAGAAAGGGACGATACCATTTACCTTTACAGCCCCAATAGCTGCTAATTTTATGCATTATTTTCATGCTTTTATTTCCAAACCAAAGTTGGTTCGTGTAAATGTGTTAATTGAAGGACGTTTATTGAAGTATCACTGATCGCTAATTCGGACCATGCCTACGTGTTTTAGCATGCTTAATATTAATAATAAATGGTTGCCGCACCCATAAAATGGCGCCACCACAGGAAAATACAAAAAAAGAGTATTTTCTGCACATACCCATCGTGATCATACCAGACACAAGCATGATGCAATTTACTTGTATGCACAACACACGATGGCCAACATTTTGTCATTGTAATCTCTGTCATATGATTAGTTTTTGAAAATGGCGGGAAATCTACATTGATGTTATAACCTCTGAATTTACATACCACTTTTGACAGTCATGGCAGCGTTATACACTATTTAGTCTCTAATGGGTCTTAGTCAAAGAAAACGCTTGGAAAACTAAGGATATTTTGAGATCGGTTTGCCAAACATTTGCACCTATTGGGGCTTTATGTTAGCTTACCGATTTCAGTCCATAAAACATGTAGAGGCTTTTATTTTCCTTCACTCGCTGTTTCTTTGGTGCGGAGAAAGTCATGTCTGTGTATTATGTGAGCATACAATCTCAAGTATTCGCACCAAATTGGTGACTTATCAGATCATTTTTTCTGAAATATCTTCTCTTTTTACCCTTTTCTGTTTCAAGGTAACTACGAGGAACCGGTTAAAACACTGTACTCTAAGACAACGCGTCGCAGTTCACAGTAACACTGGAACATTGCAGGAGGGCATGTAAATTATATGATATCATACAGAGCAAATATTATGCACGACAGTCCACTGACCGTAGTTAACACAACGTGGATCATATACTTGGATTTGCAACTGCCAAAGTCGTTCACGGTACAGTTATTTCTGGAAAGAGATCTACTCGTTATAGGTGAATTGTGAATTTATTTCTTATTTGATTTGTTGTTTTCGAGACCGCTGTGAATTCGAAAACGTAATATCACGCTATTTGGAAGGAACAAAAAAGCATAAATTGCTAAACTAGGAGATATATGTTGTAACGTTCCAAAGCCAATCAGGAAAGTATATGCGTGTTTCTGGTAACCCGACCTACCCTGGAAAAAAACGCTCAAGTCAGGGACATTATTTCCGAATTTTCGAAACATGTTGAATACATACTTTACGTTTTACAGTATAAATAAGTCTCGGACAACATTGAGTAAAAAATGTTTTCAACCTTAAGTGTCACTTAACCGAAAAAAAACAACGTTTTTTATTTTGCGTAATCAACATAGTAGGGTGTAAAAAGTGTTGAAGTTGTGTTGACATGATGTTGAGTTTTTTAATATGTGCATTCATTTTTCAGTACTCAGTTTATCTCTGACTGATATATCGGTAGGATTTACCTGTTTTTATGACAAGCAGTTTGTTGAGAAACAAGTATAATTTATGCGAATATGTGCAAACGGTATTTTTAGTCTTCAGCACGATACTAAGAGTGGGAATAACATAAATTTTTATTGGACCTTTTATGACTTTAATCACTTCTTTGAAAGTACATCTTTAGATTCCTGCCCTTAAGGTAGTCTGCGCCTCGAAAGTGAAAGACTTAAACTTTTGCTTAAACTTTCCTTAAGGAATCTTTCAACCATTCTCTTACAAAATGAAGAATGAAAATCGGGGATCACAGTGCAAAGTTTGCTACTAGAGAAATAAATAACCCAAGATTTACCTTTATTTAAAATCCCAAATCGCCGCCATCCCTGTGTTAACTCTGTGGAGAAAAATGAAATTTTCCAATTTTGAAAAACTAAGCCGGTAAAAAGTTTCCTTACACCATGCACTTTAAAATGAACCCTACGAGTGGTATTTGTCAGAAAAAAAAATTGTGAAAGTTTGAGAGTCTGAATATCTGTCCCCGAGGCGCGTTCTACCTTAAAGAATGGAAATTCCAAAGAAGCCTACTTTTTAAATAATAAAAGCTCCTGTTACAAATGAAATATAACATTTCATAAACTGTTTTTTGTACCTAAAATTTGTATCTCTTTCATGCTTTAAGAAAAACACTTTGTTTTAGTTTTCCTACTCCATGCGCTTTAAATACGATGGTTTCAAACGGGTTTGAACTCACAACGTACGGCACCAAGTCGACTTTCAAATGAACCCCAATGAGTGGTATATATCAGAAAAGTATTGTGAAAGTTTGAGAGTCCGAATATCAGTCCCCGAGGCGAGTTCTACCTCAAAGAATGGGAATTCCAAATAAGACTACTGTTTTTCCAAATTATAAAGCGCCTGTTTCAAATGAAATATAACATTACATAAACTGGTGTTTAGTACCTAGAATTTATATTTCTTTCATGCTTTGAGAAAAACTTTGCTGTAGTACTAAACGTCAGACTCTCTGCTTTTCGAAAATCTTCAGTGCGAGTAGAAGTGTTATGTCGTCTTTGATGAGATATATTGCTTTGAAAACAATGTGCCGATAAAATGTGACACCACCTTCACAGAGTTTTCGAACGAAACATCTTTAGGTGGTTCTAATTTCTTAACAACTTTAACTGTACCATAGGAAGTGTGCAATGCGTTTTTGACGAACACAGTTAAAGATTGATGTATGTTTAAGTGAATTTCTTTCGTCGATACAATTACTGTCGTTAATGCCCTCTGACATTGTTTCGTATAGATTACATGTATTCATTCATGTTTAATTGTGAAAAAGCAATTCGATCGCTAGCAAGGTAATTAGTGTTTAATGGGTACTTAATAATGTTCAGTAACTATTTTTACAGTAATTATATATATTATTCATCAGATAGCAGCTTTCATAAATGGTAAATGTAATGATGTGTGATTTATGAATTTTTTTACTTAGAACGAATTAAGGTCGTATGCACCTTGAAAGTGAAAGACTTTCATTTTTGCTCAAACTTTATCCATTGAATCCTTCAACCCTTTCTCATTCAAACTCAAGAATGGAAATGGGGGTCACCGTACAAAGTTTTGCACTTGAGAAACACATTACCCAACAATTGCATATATTTCAAATTGAAATGGTCGCTACACCTGTCTTAATTCTACGGAAGAAAACCCCAAAAGTTACGATTTTTTAATAAAAAAAATAAAACTTGTCATTGAGAGTCTTTCTTAATTCAAGGGCTTCAAAATGAGCCCCCACATGTAGTAGATAAAAAAATGGAAAGGTTTGAGAGTCCTGCCCTCAAAGCGCATTCCACCTTAGGACTTTTTTCAAACAAACCCTGACCCACTTTTTGTTTACAATAATGCACATTAGACTTTCTTCTTTACCTTGTGCTAATAAAATTATTTGATCATTGACAATTTGCTTTATAAAGTTGTTTTATTCGAGTTACACTGTTTCCTAACTAGCAATATCGACAAACTACAAAACAAACATCTCCACAAAAAAGCAGTAAACTTTTAACAATCGAGCTTACTTGAAGACTTCATCGTGGTTAATTTCAGAACTTCAAAGCGAATATCTATCGCTCCAGTACCTTTATTTGCTCAGTGAAAAGTGCTCTCCAGGCTTCTTTAAAGTGAAATGCCAATAAATTTTGTCATTGACGTTACTAATGAAAATGAGGCATTTGATACAGTTTCCTTTCACTGTCTACCGTTCATGCCGAACGACGGACAAAAGTTGAACGTCCTCAACAAATGCGATATGTCAAAAACAATACTATTGGTTAAGATGAATAATTTACATCACAATCCCAACAACCGGTCTGCAGACATGATAATAACGGCATGGTAAATTATTAAACGCAACACCTACCATTCTCGCATGATTAGTTCCTCCAGACACACGTGTCACAATGTAATTACGAATTTGCCTGTAACTATTTATGTAGGGTAAGTTACACCATGAGGAAATGATGTATTGGTGAATTGTGAATACGTAAGAGGCAGTACACATATTACTATGCGAAGTATCTGCAGTGTAACAGTGTGACAATTCCTTCAAATGTTGTCGCAAGTTCTAAAAAATTCCAATTAGAAACTTGGAATGGTCATTGCAGTGCCTACGTAATATTGGAAAACATTTTAATTCGTCGGAAATATCGACGAATTATTTATCAATATTTTCACTACGACGACAGTAACCATTGAGTATATTGTCATTATTAAAACTCTAGGAGATTAGTATACTTTTTCTCCCCTCCAGATTACATTGAAGAAAACAATATTTAGCCTCTGCAAACACAATGCATGCATATTCCAATCTGGACTGAAAATCGAGTGGAAACAATAATATGTTAACATTTCTCTAAAACAGACTAAATTTAACAGATTAAACATACCAAGCGTTTCTATATAATTTTTCGCAATACAATAAGAATCTGCAATTTTTCCACCAGAACAATGTCAAAAATAGATGGAAAATAAGGAAACAAATGCAAAAAGTGGAGATTTATATGCAAAATGTTATCGTGTAGTGTAGTTTGGAAGAACCGTACGCTGTGTTCAGTTTGGCATATAGTATCCTGGTTTTACTTTTAACTGCACAATGTCGTATAAATTTCGAATATGAATTCATAGTAAACGGATAACATATTGTCTCAGAGCTGTTTCTAACCATAAACCCTAAACCATATAAAAAACGTCAAAAACGTATAGGTGTTGACGACAGACAGATCGGTACATGAGTAGATTGGTCCGTAAAATTATGCAATCATTTTTCTATCAGGACGATACATTTTTATGGCTTACCTATTGTGGACATTTTCTGCTGTGTTTGAAGAAAACGTCACCTGGACAAACGGTGCCATTTTTGGATTGGCGATATCCATACAATGTGTACTCTGGTGTCAGTTTGTTGATTGAAAGAAAAGTGATCTATTTATTCTGTTTGGATGAAGTGTAATGCGTCATAACGGGAAAGCTTCAAGAAGATTAAGCAAGAAAATCAAAGGAGATGCATATGAGATGGAAGATCAAACTGAAGTTAAAAAACGGTATGAAGTGTAACATAAAGTTCCCATTATATTCAAAGTAGACTGAAAAACCGTCGTTCGAAGGCGCTCTCCACGTTTCCCTATTAAGCGAAAGCGTAGAGAGCGCCCTCGAATGACGGATTTTCTTGAAAGTAAGCATATCAAAACTCATTACGCCCATCTTACTGAGAAATTGTGTGACACTCTCCCAAGCGGAGTGGCTCTACTATAAACACCACGCAGGCTTGCAGGATGCTCTGATATAAGGCTCGAGGCAGAATTATCAGAGGGGCTATTGTTCTTTTGTCAAAATATACCTACCATATGACGAGATGCCAAAGGAGGCATGCAAATGTTTGAAGTCATATTTGTTGATATTTAAAACTTCAAACATCGCAAAATCATAGCTTGGAATAGAACTTACTAGGTTAATGGATTGTAGCTATAACTACTATTTAATAATTCAAGTTTGACATAAAAATAAGATTAAGGCTACTTGTTCGATTAAGCAATTTGCATCAATTGGACAAAAGTAGTTGGATAAAGCAATGAAGCATTCACGTGAAATCACAAGAATTATCCAGGGACTCTTTTGACGTCAAAGATATCTTTGAATTCAATTTACGTTGGTCAAGTCTTCAGCGTGTACAATAATACTATTCATAACTGACACTATGCAGATCACCTCGCACATATCCCTTTATTAAATTATAACGAAAGGACGCATAATCATCATAATTTTTCGGTGACAACTTTCAAGTCATGGGGACACTTTTGGAGTCATGTATGTACTTTAATACATTACCAAGGCAGCTGAAGTGTACCATAATCCTACAAGTAAAACTAAGACTTGACAGATCACCTGGCATGTTTACGAAATCAAACAAATCCCTCCAATTATAAATGGGTAATTGGATATAGCAGTGAAGTTTTTCGACTGATTCTGCAATTTCTGATAATTCTCATGATTGATATTCTGATAATGGATGATTGATATATCTTCTGATAGGTGAGACCTAATTCAACCTTAAAATTGTAATGTATCAGAGTTTTGAATTTGGACTTGAATCTAAGGCTTTAGGAATCATGGTGAACGGGACAAACATTGCAATTGGTATCAACAAAATTAATTGCAAACGTTTATTGCAAACAGTAAGCAAAGACTACCTTTCACAACAACCGAAACATTGCGCAGAATCTTAATTAATCATCTTCTTAAATTAATATTATCGGTTATATCTGGTGATACTAATTTTAAAAGCGGTGGCTTTCATGCACTTTGCGCACAACATATTGGTATTACCATTTCGGTAATTAGTCACATATGTGAAAAGCCATGGTCGTTGAATACAATGTTCTGTATGCTGTCTTATACAATTAAAGGCACTGTTGTTAGGGTAAATAAATGTTTGATTTAATTGACTGTAGGCTGATGTAAGGATTTAGCGTGTTTCTGAAATAATTGGGACGGCATTTCCATATGCAATAAGAGTTATATTCAGAGTTTATTGGTTTCATCTTGCATGCAACCTGTTATTTGTCCGTTTAGTCCTCCGTCTTTCAATAGTTCAAGTATTTTTGCCACATTAACTGATGATGTAAATGTATTGCTTGATTGATTGATTGATTGATTGACTGATCTCTTTACGCATTTATTTAATAATCATTTTTATTATGCATTCATTTAATCTGACATCAACAGGGCAAAGCCCAATAACTGAGTGGATGAAAATTTACGAATCAATCAGAACGATTAACTACAAAAGAAAGCTACGGACAAGACACACCAAAGCTACCAAACGAGAAGAAATAAAAATCAGTCGTGCAAGGATGAATTATCTTCCAAACGATTAGGGTTTTCAGAAAGATCTGAACGAACAGTAGATACTTGTAAAACATCAAAACGAAAAACACTAAAAGAGAGATCTTTCTCGATAAAAATGATTATTTGAACACGCCTTCACGGTGATTTGGAATTATAAATAATTTGAAGACGTGAAACAAGACAGGGGGAGCATGAAAGTTAAACGTGCTGGCAATGTCCGAACAGTACATTCACCTATTTGAAATGTGCATTATGTGTATTAAATGCAACTCATACAGCATCTGAAACTTCGTCAGTCGTTTTCTCCAGTGTACGGTAGCTATTCAAATACTTCAGTAATCAGTCATTAGCTATCGCCGTCAAATTTATATTTATCTCGTTGCTCTCTACATGTATTCATTAATGTTGAGCGTAATCACTTTGGGGTCTTACTTCTTTCTCGTAAATTGTAAGACTACTGTCGATGTCATCAGGTACAATAACCTCTATTGGTGATACCTGACTGTCACCCAAACACTACAACACTTTTCTTTTTCCTGCCATACTTGCCTCTGATTTCAGCAATGCTCATTACAACATACATGTCTTCCAGACAGGGTAGCATTAGGTCATTATAGACCTACATTGCCTCACATTTTAGTCACGCTAGCATACCCCTCACCCCTCAGGGCGAGCGTAATTACTATAGGTAACACTGTTCTTGCATAAGAGCCTAACAACATGTCTGTTCAATTATACATTGCAAAATTTAATGTTCAAGGATAGAACACCAATTACACGCCTTTTTGTAACATTTTTGAACGCGTTTAATTTAACACTATGGGTTCAAATATGTCTAACATCAATGGTCTATTTTTGAACACACACTTTGGCTAATTTTGAACACTACGTGTTCATCAGTCATTAATTCAACACCTTTTTGTTCCATGACTGAACATACGTTGCAAATGGAATTTGTTCAAAATTTGAACGCATTTTATTCAAATGGCTGTAACACATTTTGAACGTATGGACGCCGCGTTCAACGAAAGCGGAATAAAAGGCTAGATCACACTTTATGCACTTCTTCAAGACCTTTAGTTTCAGACGTTCAGGGGATGTTCAAGCCTTGAAATAACAAAAAGAGACCAGTGATATTAAAATTATTGATGTATGTCTCGACTAAATTACAAGCAGTTTGTGTAAAATGGATAAAAAAATGACCACGTTGTTAAGTTTCTTTCAGGAAAATACCAACTGTGTTAACATCTTTCCTTTCAAATATAAACAAAGCGAAATTCACATCAACACTGTAGAACAGTAGCAGATTTGAAAACTAAGGACAAAAATAGGTTTAACTTACACATTGTGGATCACATTTTATGCTCGTAATTGTAAAACACAAAAAGTATGTGATTTAAAAAAAGCTCAACATCTAGCTTTCTAAGGTGTTGAAAACAAATACGTGTATAATGCATACACTCTTTTTGTAAGATAGTTTTATTGAGGAAATTTTCTCTGATGCATATGATACATAGTATTCTAAACTATAGTGAATACAACATATCAACTTGTAAAATTGCCACAGGCAGTGTAAAACCTGTTTCCTTGTACGTCCAACAAGGTCCTATATAAACAAAATGGCTTGTTTGTTTGTTTTTAATATCTTCCATAATAAAACCTGAAATAAATCTTTGGCATTTAAAAAATCTTATCCTTAGAAATAAAAAATCTTATTAACTAAGTTTGACTTGGTTTAATTAGTTTTTTTCTGTGCATCAACAAGCGTTTGCAGTTGGACATGCTGGAAATTTCTGTCTTTACTGCATTTCATTTGTAAAAGAAAACTGCCGTCTGAAACCAACGGCAACAAACTAAAATTCTAGCCATTTTCAAACCAGGATAGGAATACAACAAGCAACCTATCGGTCGATAGAGCTCGTTGTCTTGTGCGGAGAATCTTTGATAGCTCACTTAAGGAAAGCCTGACCAAAAATTGCAAGAGAGCTGTTTAAATACACATTAAAGATTTCATCGTAATTTGATGGTGTCAAATTAGGATCATCGCTTAGGACGTGTCTGGCAAATATTGGAGCTATCAAACGAGTAATATTTGAGAAACAAATTTTCTGACCAAAAATGGTAAAAATTGTCCCAATAAAAATGGCAAACGTCATCATAACTTGAATATGTCACATTCTGAAAATACCTACGAACCTGTACACCAAATATCTAAGCTGTCAGGCAGATAAGCAAGTTTTGTGAAAAAAAATAATTTGACCAAACACAAGTAAAGTATACACTTTGTGTGCAAAGATCTGCATTACATATACTCTTGTTCTGCATAGATATACGCTAGGTATATAAACGTATGTTCCATATAAAAAGATAAAGGTAAAGTATACAACGAATTTAATGTTCCATATACGTCAATGTACGTAAATAAACAGAACACATATAAAGCATTTTGCCCAGTGAAAATTGACAAATATTGTCTCAAAAATACAAATTAACATATCATGCACGTCCCTGTACGTTTGCCGGAGAGAAGACAGTATTAAGTGCAAGTTAACCATAATAAAGTGAAAAAAACTAAAGATTGTTTATTGTTTCACAGTATTGCAAAATTTCTGTGTTGCTGAGTTTTTTGATCACGTGAAGGAGATGGTTGTTAACACACCTTGTTAATGTTTAGAACATCAGTGTTTATAACGTTTAACATGGTGTAAACAATATGAACGTTATAGTTGTTCAAATTTGAACACCGACATCTATCTTTGGAATGCGTAATTACGCGTCTAGCGACCATTTTTATACAGTAATAGTACGTACTGTATTTTTCCAAACTACTCAGATTTGACGTGGTTTCTTGAAGAGTATTCGTTTATATTGGAATCGTGACTTTATGATATATGATACAATCTTTAGCGAGATTTGGCAAACACTAATTGTATGAAAGATTTTTAACGAAGTTTGTGTTCGGTTTACGCAGTATTTCTTGGTGGCACTAATTTGCTACATTACTTAGCTCTGTCACGGTAATGCCAACATATTGAATTATTTCGGGGATTAATAAACCGTAATCATTTAAGCTTTCCTTTTCGGTCCGAAAAACAAGGACGAAAAAGGCAACATGTTGAAAAACAGGAATGACAAAGATGATTAGCCATTTACTTTACCATGGGTAAATTTTGTTTGTATTTTATGTTTTTCATTGAAATCAATTAGAGCCCCTTTATCCTCGCTAGCGACATATCAGTATATCAGCAGCATTACAGCTTCATGAAAGTACATGATTGTTTTTTTTTTCCTTGTCTTAACTAAGGTTAAGAAAACTCACATCGGCAAAACTTTGAAAAATATTTTAGTATGAAAACTAGAAAGCATTCGTTTTAAATGGTATCTGTAGTATCTTTCTCATATACCCGGTATAGCTTCAATCACAGGAAACAAATCTAAAGTTAGGCGATTCTTATTAAATGGGTACCTATGCCTTTCACCAAATACATTTAAAGATGAGATCCTAGATAGTAGTCTTGCTACTACAGTCTATGGTCGAACAGTGTCGTATACTAAGTGCAGCGTCGTCACATAAGATGCAAACTCAGTCTGAACTCTCATTGAATACTAATGCTTCAATATTGTTACCATCCATATTCGCTAATTGATGAACATTTTCCTTCTGCGCTTCAAGATTGACCTTATGACAAAAGAAGAAAAGCAAGCACTTAGGCTGTGATGGAAGGCAATCATCACTTTACAAGAAGGCGAACATAGCATTCTCGTTAAATAACACAATTGTTTGATTGCAAGAAAACTCTGAAATATGATGCTCTTGAGCATATTTGGTGAAGCAACAAATGAACCGCCTTGAATTCACAGATAGGAAAATAACGCATGATAAGTTGATAATGAAGTTCAAGAAATTTAGAGTTCAGATAACAATCTTCTACATAAATTAGCCGAGTTTGGAAAGAAAGTGCAGATACTGAAACATTAGAAGACCAGCGACTATTGGCAATCGTACCTCTACAAATGCAGTCTGCCGAGTTTCCAGGAAACTTCGCTTCCTGTTCCTCTTTCTGCAAAGGGCGTCTTTCTGAATCTGCAGTCGCTGAGCATCTTCTACCTCAAAGTCGTTTACAGCCTGCCTATGATCTTCGTCCGATTCAAAGTACCGAGCCCTAAGGACAATCAGCAGCTGCAAATATCGAAGAGAAAGATAAAAACCTACCTACTAGCCGAAAATGTGTCGTGGCGCTTCATATTGTATTACAAAGCCTGCACAAGTAGTGATATGTACACAAAAGTTAATTGAAACACTGCGGATAAAGGCAGACTAGTTTATCTATTTATGTATACATGTATTTATTATTTGGGTGTTTGTTTGTTTGTCTGCTTCCTTTTTATTCCTATATTTTGTATATTTACTCAACGTATGTTTTTATTTCTTTTTTTTGTAAACTACTTCAAACACAAGCTTCAAAAATTAATGATCGTCAGACTCACCTCCTGATTTGTGGCAAAGTGTCCAAGGAAAACGAAAGACCCCTTTAAAACAAACGTGAATAAACACATCAGCTTCAATGCGGTTACGTTACAAGTGGTAAGGCTTCTTTGTTTTCGCTAATTGATGATGCAAAGTGGAGAGAAAAAGGTTTAAACCAACTATATTTAGTTCAAAAATGACGTATTTCTCGAATGTACGTTTCACAACTGCATCGTCTACTTTAAGTGAGCTGATCGAGAATTGTAAAAGAACCTTCTAATAAAGACGGTAGAAGTAGTTGCTGTCTTCAAAATTCGTGCACATGTCTGCAAAGCTAAAGCACGCCAGATTTCAATTCTTCGATTCCACAATATGAAGTAGTTATTAGCTATACATGTTATTGTCCATTAAGATTTTAGAGAAACACGATCTTTCGAAAATGCTCTGAGTAGATTAGAGAATAATGGTCAAAAATTGATCCACGAAACCTATCCGAAATACTCGATACTTCGGGTTACTTTGCGCTACTTGAATATATCAGAACTTACCTCGAGTAAAATAAGACATGCTAAGAAATAGACTGGGTATGGATTGTCATTTGCCATTACTGCGATAACATTGACACATCGCCCAACCATGAATATGCCTTGGAGCAGCATTGAAGTGCTTATCTTGTCCCTTAAATAAATGCCACACAATGCCGTCTATTTAGCTCTTTCATTCATTGCATAATGTTACATTAAAGTTGAACACCTTTAAAGTCCTCCACTAGAATATTTCTTTGAAGTATTCATTTTATAGTGTGTGACCTAGTGCTATTAGGCAAAGATAAGTTACAAAATAACTAGAATGAATCGTTTTACATTTTAAACAATCTATTTCTTACCATAATAACTGCTCTTCTGGTCCATTAATGACCTTCGCCAATTTAATGAACATCTTGTAATCACACCAGTACATAAAACACGTTACCTAAATTGTCAATAGCAGTAAAAATAGTACTTTGAAGTTTAGTCTTCTTCTTCGCCAATGGCCTGTTCGTTGACTATGAGAAACGTAAATAACGATTTACCAACAAAATATCTTGCCAGTGATTAAAGAGTTTCCCGCAAACTGGCTGTGTCTCTGACTTTTCTTCAGATGAAGTAGACTTGTTCGGCAATTTTTGCTTTACCTATATCTAAAAATCAGCTTCAAAGTTTATACCCTTATCATCGTTTCCGCAACTGATCTTCAAAACAATCGCAAACTGCATTATCGAGATGAAAATTTACCAGGGACATCGCATTAACTAGGAACGTTGTGTGAAAATGAGGTCTTTATCTGGCAAAAAGTCTTCGACAGTCACGAAATACGATTCTTGAAATCCGATAGTTAGTTCTTTGCTTTTTATCTATTTGATCATAACAACAGTTTTCCTTTAATCACCTAAAACGAAATATAAGCAGTATTGCGTTTTTATTTCAAACATTTACAGTTTAACAGCTTTCACAAAATACTTATCCCTGAAAGCTACTCACCATTCCAGTCAGTGACACTAACGTTAATGTGACGGTATAATCAGTTGAAGGATTGAAAACCAGACAACTGTTGGGAAATAAAATGATTTCCTTCAATTAATCGCGTAATTTTCATGATAGTAATAAAACTCGTCTCAGTCCCTCATTTCCTTGTCCCTGTCTTTCTCTATAGGACTCTGCCTCCCTTCCTCCCTTCCCATCCTCTCCCTTTCTCCCCTAAAATGATATCATTTAGTCATACGCTTACGTGATAAATGCTTTCAACGGTTAAGTGTAAAGTGTAGGATGTCTATCTTTCAGGAAAAGCGCGTTCAAGAGATTGAGTTAGCGACTTTTTAAGACAAAACATAAGTTACCTGTTCAATTCTCGGTGAGCGGGAATGTTTGATTTCAAAATAGCAAAGACAACACTAGGCAGTACCCAACCGCAAATGATGTAAGAGATTCTGCAAGATGACGAATGATTATTTTATGCATATATCGCTGATGGAAACTATAGAAGGGTTATTGCATATTTTTAATCGTTTGCTTCCACTAAAAATACATGTTTCGTATGTTAGGGATATGTTAAAGACTCTGACTGAGATACTTTTTTCCTAACCTTCGTTCTTCCAAATCTTTAAAATAAATGTATCATGCATGAAGTTGGTGTATCGTACGAGTGACCTATATAGGAAGGATTCTAAAACGAATTTAACGTGTGGTACTTCGGAGTCCTTTCTGTCCCGTTATCTTTTCAAGGACAGCACAACAAGTGCACTCCCTTCAATTTCAACATCAACGATGAGAGCAAACACTAGAAGGCAAATGTTGATCATAAACGGACATAAATCTTTAAAAAACATAAACAATACCACAAGTAAAGTCTCCTGAATCAAAAATCACCTTGCCACTGTACTTCGGTATACGTAATACTTGAGACGGATGAAAAGTTGAATACTCATGTTCATCATCCAGGAAGCATTGCTTAACAGTGCAAACTGACAGAAGGCCGCCACAATTCGGCATGTATTCTGCAAGAAAACATAACAATAACTTCATCATGCTGTTGCATCATCATATCAAAGAAAAGTTTAATCTTGCGAATGAAGACAGAATTTGACAATATTTTAGCTACAATGTTCTAATTACAGTAGCTCAGGAGTGGCTTCAGAGATTTCTGTTAATATGTTCGTCTATCCTACATATTTTAGTGCAAAAATATATATCAAAAGCTTCAGACAGGTCAAATTTAGCAGTTTGTACGGGTCCTATTTTAAGTTCATTTATAAATGTATAGACTGATTTCAGATCAAGAGTATTACCTCATTCTCTCTTTCGATAAGGTTGGCGTCTATTGCGATTAAGACCGGATAGAAACCAAGTGACACCATAGCCTGGCATAGGACAACGTAAAAGTCTGATGTCAGCCTGGAATATAAAAACACAACAGGGTTTGATGCAAACTAAAGGCCGATGTCATTAACATCACACAACGAAATAATGATTTCTCTATGGTTCAAGCATTTTATGAAGTATAGGAATTTATGCATTCATTAGGGGTAGGCAAAGTACAACAGGCGTCGATTTCTGATATTGGCGCGTTTGAATCAGTACAAAACAGTATATTCATGCCGCCTCATTTGTGGGTATTGTTTAAGACAAGGGTGACCGTGAGGTATATCGCCGAGTTGCTCATCACAATTTGTCTTCACGAGACCAAATAGAAAATAATCTGCTTTTACTGGCTAGTGTTTATTAAAAGTTGCTAGATATTGCGATACAGAAGTAATATTTCATCAACTGTTGTAACAAACTATTGTGTATGTAAGAACGATAGAGCTGCAAAATTTCTGTCCAGTTCGTCTGACACGGAATTTCCCAAACAAATGTCAAACATCGATCTCAGCCCTTTGGGGTGGAATTATTTTTCTTACGTCTCTTCAATACTTGAGTAGATTCCTGTCATCATACTTCATTGTAGAAAACACAATTGTCATCAATAACTTTCTTTAATTTGTAGCATTTCTCTCACATATAATGCTATGTGAAACATGATAAAACTGACGACAATTTTCTTCTCAATGCACTAACAGCATTTATTATTTATAATTCGACAAGGTATTAATCAAAATAACAATACGCCACCACGCTTTGATCAATTTTCATTTCTATTGTCACCAACAGGGAGTTCAGACAACCCTTCACTTTCATCTGTGTCGTCTGCCCCTGATAGAGGTCTGTTTCTTTATTACGAGACATTTCGTTAAATAATACGCGCTGCTTGAGCGGCGAACAGTAAAGGACCGATGGGCATTCGTCAAAAGAGATTGTGATTAACAAATAGATCCCACACTGTTTCACACACGCCCGGCATACTGGGGATATGAGAATGGTTACTCTCGCAAGTTTTCATATCTTACAAAGTTATACCTTCGCATCACTTTAATGTTCTGATCCATCCATCCATCCATTCATCCACCCATCCAACACCCATCCATCAATCCATCCGTCCATCCATGTATCCATACTTACGCACAAACACGACTATGCACGTACGCAAAACATTTGTAATGACGACAAAACACAGTAAATGCAACATTACACTGGTGTCTTAATTTTTGCTCCCCCTCTTGAAAAAGTGGTCACGTTCTCAACTTTCACACTGCTTGTTGAAATTTCTATAAAATCGACGAGCTTTAAAAGTCAAGTGTACTTACCTTGCCAAAAATACAACGATGACACTCGATATAATGAATAACAAGGATAAAACGCAGCAAATCGTCAAAACAATGTTCGCGGCGGCTTTAAGAAAAGGCTGTAAATTAATGGGGCGAGATGAGGAGTATAAGAATATTTTGTGGATTGAATTTTTCATCTAATGCAGAGATCATTGTTGAATATTGGTCTTTATACATCAACTAATGAAATACATATCTACCGTCCATGGTCATGCATTTCCGACACCACTGATGCAATGAGAAAATCGATAGGCGTATCCTCCTTGAACAGCAAACAAATGTACATTTTTATCTTGTAATTTTCGGCCGCATCCTTGTGTCAGATCACAAAAAACCTATAATACTGCAAGGCCTTGATTAAAGAGCTGTTAGCTGCCAATTTTCAGACTCATACCGTTATTCATATACTTTTTATTAGTATAGAAAATGCAGGCTGCAGGTCTTTATTAACAAAAAGAAGCGTACAGCAAAATATGCTTGATAATTAATTGGATATGCAAACCTTAGGTTCCTTGCCAATGATTGTAATGACAGCAAAGTTTGCCACGTGGTTACATTTGCACTCTACATACTCCCAAACCTCATGGACACCAATTTTACTGACACTGCATCCGTGATTACTCCATATCCTGTAGGAAGACATTAAGATTTCAGTGATGTGCACTTTCGGCTAACAAATCACCTTCTATATAAAGCCCTTCCCTTCCCTTTCCTTGTCGACTTCCTTACAAACATTATAGCCAGTGTTAACGTACTTTATACACGATGACAGCAAGTATTTTCTATGCAGTGATGAGTATAGAATCACACTATCCTATTCGTGGCTTTCTGAGTGTCATCCACTGTGCGCTTCTATACGATGTTCCCTTACTTTCTGTAGTCTAAAGATAAATTTAAAAATATATATGTCACCATTTACTCCTTCGGATGAGATCTTAGATCTTATGGGTCTTAAAATCATTCCTTGGAATGTTATGTTAGGATTCATGGGTACAATAAGGTAATAGCAACATAATATCTTTAATTAACAACATAACGTCGACAGTTTTGTCTTTTAAAATATGTTCGTGGCAATATTGGCGGCAATGCAATCATTACAACAATATCGACAGGGATACAACACGATATACATCCCTTTCCCTGATTGCGTAAATGTCATAGTTGCAAGGTCCTGTGTGAAGTACTTTCGTACTACGACGTTATACTTCCTAAATCTGAAATTGCTTAGCAATATGTACAGACCATAGTAAAGAGTTCAATTTGGCATCATGTAATGTACATACTGATAGGAAACAGCTAGTTGGTAAATGTATCTATCAACAAATATTTATATGGGTCTAAAGTACAATGTATTCTTATTGTAGGCATCTATACAATAAGAGTTGGTCTTACCCATAAATAGCTTCAAGAGACATGGATGAACACGTCGGGGAATATCCTTCCTGCAAGGCAAAAAAGACGACATTGCCTAACGTTCCTGGTAAAAGGCCGATAATTGATAAGTAATTCTAGATTCAGATAATTCAAGCTATGTCTTTTATTTTCTGAGACATAGTCTATTGTAACACAGCACCACAAGTCTCACCTCTTTCAAGTAGAATCTCATCTGGACATCCACATCAATATTCTGACGCGTTTGAGGATATACTGACAACGAAATAACAGGTGTGTTCACCCGCTTTACTCTCTGCACTGCAGTTATTGAGTTTACCCAATTTCGTCTTTGCGGTCTGTAAATACAGGTTAGGGTTAAATACATGTAAGGTTACAGAAGTAATAAAAGACGGAGGAAATTTACAAGCGTACATTTTGTAAAACATAGATAACGTTTTTAGTTTAATTATTTTCTGAGGTTTTGATTTCATTTAATTTGATGTATTCAGATGTTACAAGAATAAGAAATAACGTTTAAGTCCTGCATGGATAACCCATAAATCTCGATGATTTATTTTCACTGTAGTCCAAAATAATCAACAAAGGAAGGATCCAAAATGAAAATGTTTTAAGAAACAACTTCTTTAACATTTTCTGACCTTGTTGTGACAGTGTCCGTTGGTAAAAAGTCTCCCGGATTTCGATAGATGTAGCATATCACTACCAACGGCATCTCTATCCATTGCAAAAAGAAAACCTCTACTTAGTGTTCAATGGTAAGCCTTCAGTATATTTGTCTCTACAATGTGTTAGACGCACTACTACGTTTTCAGCTTCGATTTGCATTTTGTGAATGACGGAAGGAAGGTTCGTGATTATAATCAAAGGCACTCTGTTTAAGCCGATCGAAGCAGAGATTGTCTTTACCAAACATTTGCCTAAAATAGTATTTTAGGCAAGCTCTTAAAATGCTAGCCGTGTTTGTGTAGTATTCACAAAAAGTGATTCAACTTTTGAGAGTTAATAGAGGCAATAGATCAGAATTCTTCATGAAGTGCTAAAACTTTGTTTTCACAGCGACATTATTCCTAAAACAGGGAAATTGTTTTCTATAATTTAATCAACCTTTGGTACCTATAGACGTAGACACATTTATCTTTTCCAGTGTTGCCTTGGGTATCTGTAGGTAACTATCTTGAAGGTCTGAGCTGTTCCATTTCAGTAAACGCCTCTTCGTTGGTACAGTGTTTGTGGTAAAGTCAATCATGAAGTCGTCGAGAGATTTTATAAAAACACCTCTTAAATCTGCAAAATAAAATATTTGCACATTGGAAAGTGACTTGGCTAAGAAAACGTCTACTTCTAAAGATAACATCTCGACATATATACGCACGTGGGTAAGCCAACAATATGGTTGATTAATCAAATTGATTCTGCTGAAGTGCAGCGTGTTTTGTAGGTTATATCTGCATTGTCGTTTTTCATTACTCACAGACGTTTAGGGAGTGTATTTGTATTATTCAATAATAACGGTAAGAGTCAGCCAATTAAATGGATAACAGCTTCCGAGACGCTGCGCACTAGGCTAATCGATTACATGACATCCTTCTGCTTACCTAATGCACCAGTTGACAAGGTCACGTCCTGTCTAGATATTCTCATGAAGTCATACAATGTGTCACCGAATGATTCTAGAGAAGAAAACAGCTTCAACACTCCCTTGTTTGGTCCGTGTTCCTTTAATGAAATGGTCAAATACAAGCAGAATGTCGCACCTGGCGCACACATTCATGTCAATTGCTACTTCAGTACTTTCACGACGAAAAACCTCAACAATCCCCAATTTTCGATCCTATATGTTAGCTTATCGGAAATGTGGAGACGAAAATCGTAGAGATATAAAGGACATTGGATTATTATTTTTTTATTCACCGGATTACGAAATTGTATGGTATTAGACACGTAATTTTTACATACGTGTACAAAATTCCAAAAAAAAAAACAAACAATTATCTCACCTGATGTACTTGTGCCCATAAACCTTCAAATTTTACTGCAAAGAGTCGATCAATATGTTCAATGAAACGCTGTGAACGAAATATTGACACAAAAATTCTTCTTGGATATACAATTATTAAAACGCAGCTGTTGGAAGTTTCGTTAACTTGTGTGAGTAATGCAGGGTTGGAGAAAGCCATATGTAGACAGTTTCATTTTATTCGGTAAATCACATTTCAGAGGTTGTTCACTTTGAGCGATCTCTTATTGCAAAAGTAAGCACCTCTGATTGAAATAGGTAAAAAAAGTTCATTTACCGATATCGTTTTCTTTGAGCAGGGGACATGGAAGAATAATGTATACCTAATCAAACCAAATGAAAAACTTAGACTACATACTTGAAAAGTCGTACTTAGTTCCAAATGAACTCTTCAGTAGTGCCATACTTGAAGTTCATTCACTCGGTTATGTTTGTCACTTGAACATGGCATAACCTTTCGTAGGAATCAAGCTAGGCAATTTTCCAATTGGAAAGCCTATTTAGTATACATCTATACTAAACAATGTTGCAAAATATATTCCGTCCACTCTTTTCAAGGTGCCTGATACAGACACTAAGTCGACATATTATACTCTGCTTTCAGATATAACTATGTACCTGAATATACTTGTTTGTGACGTTTGGGACAGGCCTTCCTAATTCCTGAGACGATACAGTCGCCGCTATGTTTAGCATGAGGTCACTCTCGAGCAATAAATCGCCTCCATGGGTTATATTTAGATGTTCGGTGACAACGGTTAGGGAATCCAGAGCTATCACTGCATCAACCATGCCAGTTATGTTAGTTATCTGTGTGTGAACAACGAAATGTTTTGAGACTACCGTTGCATTGTTTAAATGTCATGGGAAATGTTCTGGAACACGTTTTGCTAGCATTTATATCTCCAAATATTCCCGTCTGCTTCATTTCAAATGATCTCATTTACTATTTAGTAATCATTTTCACTAGGTTCAGCAGGCTTTTTTTACGTGCTCTAAATTACATTATAATGGAACAAATATTTAAAGCTGTTTGTCCCTATTGAACATGATAGAATTGTATATGAAATTACTTTCTAAGTTCCGTGTATCTGTTGTATATTAATATCAAGTTGGTTTTCAGACATTTCATTGGACGCATTGAATGTTTATTTTTCTTATAAATGATTTTTTGTTTGTTTTGTTTTCCAAGTCTCTTTCAAATAGGTATAATAAGGTGGTCATGTAAATGTATTTTGAATCAAATCTTTAGTAAATGCGGTTTTTGCGATACCGTATTAGATGACAAGAATTTCAGAAATGTAGATTCAAGTCGAGTCTAAGTTCCGACAGAAAATGCGACAACCGTCAAAAAAATGAAATTGTTAATGTTATCGTTCTCACCTTCTCTGCTAGCTCAAGTAACTCCCTCGTCTTGCAATCAGCTGTATCCACCTCGTCCCATTCTCCATTGACATTACAGAACCGTCTCATCACTCCTAGAAGTGAAAAATACATTGAAGTACCAGATGTGAACTGAATGTGCTCAAGTGGTTTACGACAGGTTAATTACATAGTAGTATGCTTCACAGAACAATCGGATATCTGCCACATTATTGTAGCAGGTTTCATCAACTTTAACACTGTACTCTCGGAGTTAAATCACTAGTGACAAAATTTCATTCAATATGCAACTGAGCTGTTTATTAACTTGACACTGTTCAATTCATGGGACAATTAGAAATCTAGAAGATCAACATCTGTAGCACGTTTCATCAAACTCAATACTGTAATTCGTAGTAATATTACTAATAACAAAGTTCATAAAATATGCAAATGTACCATTCATTAACTTGACCCTGTTCAGTGCTTCACGCGAAAACATTTATCAAATCAATATCTGTAGCAGGTTTCACTATATTTGATGCCATAATTTTCGAGTTATATCACTAATTACAAAGTTCATTTAATATGCAAATGAACCTTTAATTAACTTAACACTACTAAGTGCTTCACAACACAGTCAGATAACTGTCGGATTAGTATCTGCAGTAAATTTCATCAAATTTTTCAGTTATTTTGGAGTTATATGACTATTTATAAATCTTCATTAAATATGCAGACGAGCTACTTATTAACTTTACACTGCTCAGTGTTTTACACATTGTTGGTTTATTCCAAAATGCATAGTCCTCAGCCCATCGCATATTAAGGCTACAGAACACAAATCAGGAGAAAAACAAAACATGTTAACGCTATTTACAAAAGACAGCTACGAAAAACTAGACAGAAAAGTATTGAACCGTTTCTCGTTGATTAACAAAGCCGTCTCTAATCTTAAAGGCTTTGTGAATAAATATTGACAATTTATAAAGAACCCGATTATTGTCACTCGCTAAGAGATTACAACACTTTTTTTGTGTTGGATATATTCTCTAACATAAAGGTATAAAATCAACTCTCAGTTCTGCGTATAATGGACAGAGTAAAAGAAAGTGAAATTCGTCCTCTACCAGCGAATTTCCTACTACAATATGGACAAAATCTCTGATTTACAGGTACGGGAGGATTGCAGTGGCGTCCGGTTTCAATTTGTAACATATTGCTTGAACATCTGAGTTTTGCAAGATCTACCTTGAATTTTGGAACGTTAATACAGGAAAGGTAAAGTTCGGGATTGAGCATGGATTTAAAATGAACATAGCGCCGAAGACGTGGCGACTCAGTGATTGACGCCGACCACTCTTGCCTATAACAATCCCGTAATCGGTCTTGAAATAACTTAAGAAATAACTTTGGATCTCCCACTCCTTGTTCAAGACAAACGATACCAAAACCATATCGAAATAATATCTCACGCACTTTAGTTACCCAATTCACTCTGTCTGCCAGGTCCTAATCTTTCAACATTTCGTAGCAAGCTTTTGGGTATCGGTTGTTATTCATAGCTAGATGTCAAACAATATAAGTAGTATCTCGTATCAAACAAAATTCGTGAAAAATGACCGACTTTGTCCCTGTAACTTAACACAATTAAATACCGCACAAGACAGTCAGATATATATTGGATCTGTATCTGCAACAGATTTCATCAAATTAGGTGCAGTTATATCAGAGTTATATGACTAATTACAAATCTCCATTTAATATATAAATGAGCTATTTATTAACTTGACACTGCCTAGTACTTCTGAGTACAGTAATATATCTATCAGATCAATATCTGCAGCAGGTATCATTAAATTTGGTGTAGGACTTTCGGAGTTATATCACTAATTACAAAAGTCAATTCAATATGCAAATGAGCAGATAATTAACATGACACTCACAGTGTCATCCTAGTGTTCTGAGATTGTCATCTGTGAAAAGTTTCATGAAATTTTGTGCAATAATTCTTGATTATGTCGACACTTTTATTACTGTCTCCATAGGAAACCATTATATGAAAAAAATGATAATTCATAACTTCATTTATGTGCAAGCCACACTAAATGAGATATAATCATTTCTTGCAATTAGCATACGGTACCTATCTACTTAATCTGATTTGAATTCGTTCAGGCGTTTTTTAGTTATCGTGTAAACAGACAGACAGACAGACAGACAGACAGACAGACAGACAGACAGACACACACACACACACACACACACACACACACGGACAGACAGACATTGCTACGAAATTAGCTCACGTTTCTGTACAAGTGAGATAAAAATGAAATGTGCCCTGAACAACTTAACCTTAATTTTTCATTTAGCGAAAGAATATATGATCGAGCATTCATCAAGTTAAGTTCATTGGCAGAGTTAAGCAGGTCTTGAACGTTTCAAGACAAAATGATGAAAATTCAATTTATACTTTTTATTGTACTCTGTGTCAAAGTTATTGGACTTCGCATCCTCTGATACCGAAACTTCTTGTACGACAAAACTCCATAGGCTACAGACGCAGGTGTATAATAATGTGATTTATTGCAGTATAGGGAAATTCTCGTTTTAATCAAAAGGAAAAGATATTCCCGAAATAAAGTCGGTAAGAGTTACAGCTGATAACAATAAATCGAGGCAAGTACAAAACATTGTCATATATGGAATAGTACATGAAGATTCATCACGTGTACAAGTCTTCAGTGAGTTGTTATACCTAATGAACGGTTGTGTGTCTGCTCTCTCGGTAATAAAGAACAAACTTAGATCAATTTTACTCTTCATGCTCTCAGTGAGAGTCGTGATGGTGATCATATTGCCAAACATGGTGATGATAATGATGTTGGCTGTGGCAGAGACAGTGGGATATACTTAATCTTTAATTTATACGTTATATACAATGACTTACAGCTACATGCGACCTACCTACACTACCACTTGGACAGGATATCCACTTTGAGTAGTTATTTACTGCAGTAACGTTCCAAAGTCCGTCTTCGCTACCTGAACAGTATTTACCTCTGCCATCTGAAATAATCAGAGTCCTATCGCTTTATTGATTACTGAAATAATAATGAACCCAATCCGGCACATAATGGACTCAAGCAAACTTTGCACACCATAAAGTAAGAGGCGAAGCCGAGTACATTATGGAGTGCAAAGTTTGCTTGAGTCCATCGTGGGCTCGGAGGAGGAACATCATTGCTATTATTTTATAGCTTTGGCGATGCCAGTGAATTTGTAGATGCAACAAATATCTGAGCGCCACAATGCTGTATAATCAAATAAATTATCAGAAATAATCTTAGGGTATTACGTCACAAAATGCACAAACTATGATAAAATTCAAAATAAAACAATGTCGTAGGCATAGCAGTGTTTTCGATTATATCATTTACATAATTTAAACACGAAATGCATTAAGAAGAGCGTTACTAACATTTTGTGTATGCACAAAATATCGTTTCCCTTGTCCACTATGTATGTATGCGAGAACTGACTCGCCCTAACGGTTGCATAAGTCCAGTGCATGTCTAAATCAAGTGTTTATTGCGGAATGAACACAGGGTTATAGTCATAATACGGTGCAAATTGTGCACCTGAATCTTCAGAAACTTACCAATGTTTTTGTTGTGTTGGTAATCCGTGTCCTCCCATACAATTCGTCTTGGCACACAGAGACCATCCACCTCGAAATGATTATCCCGACACAGACATTGGTAACTGCCAATTGTGTTATGGCATTTTCTTTCCAAACCGCAGCCATTTTGCTCATTTTTGCACTCATCAATATCTGTCGATTAAAGTGTAGATAATCCATTAACTTATGGTAAAATTATGTGATCTTTAAACAGAATAATTGTCCTTTTTTGTCGTTATTCTCTATGAAAGAATTTACGTCATTCATACCTGTGCATATTTTCCTCTCATGGGCATCGAAACAGATACTCGAGTTTGAAAGCAAGGCAGCATTGTCTAATTCCATGCCCGGAGGACACACAAATGTTACCGATGACCTGCTTGATAAGCACACAACTCTGCCTTGGCCGGCTTCACTGATACGGAAACTGCATGTATCTCCTTTATTAGCATAATGCGTAGTAGTTTCAATTTCGTCAGTGGTTGAAGGTGTTATCGTTGATGTTCGGTTGGGACCCGCTGAACAATTCGTTGGTACTGGAAAATAGAAGTCCATTGTTTAAGTACTCAACCACATTAAATTTTCGTTAACATTGACCTGGTAATGGAGACCATTAATATTGCATGAAGAAAGTATTCCATGTGTTTAGGCTTGGCTTAACGGGACAAAGTTTTTGACTCTCAAATTTGTACGTCTTTCTGATCTACCTCATGTGGAAAGCTCATTTTGAAGCTCTTGGGGTCATTAAAATGCTAAGTCTTATTCTGTCTTGTTTTTTTAATTAAATATTTTCTCACAGAGTTCACACAAGAATGGCGTCATTTTGATTTCAAATATCGGTAAATATTTAGTACTTTGTTTTTCTGGTACCAAAATTTAAATTTTGACTCCTGATATCTAACCGTGATTTTAAAGGGAATTTTGAAGGTTTCTATGGGGAAAAGCTGAGCCCGAGCGGCGCGGTGTGACGTGCCATGGCGCTAGAGATGTTGCAAGCTCAAGGATTTCATTAGTACTCGCGTTCTCGGCCAGGTGCACAACATAGAAGTTCTAAACAAACCAGCGAGGCTTTCCAACACGATCGGGCAATATTTAGCGTTTGTATGTCACTAGAGCAGCATAACTTGGGCTTATTTCTTCACAGAACAACATTATACGATTAATCTAAAGGAATGACATCTTATTTGGAACGTGAAAAAGGTTAAAAGTTAGCTTTACTGGGGCTTTAATGGTATCTGTGATATTGCCAATAATCTGGGGTTATCCAAAATATCACTTGTTAGTGCAGCTTTGCTAATAGAGTAACATCATAGGGTGCATCATGCACGAAGCAAAGGTGAGTGTGTGATGCAGTCCATGACATCATCATGTGATGTCACTTTTAGTAAAATATCGACGTTTCTCGAGAAATATTTGTCGTTAAACTGTTTTCCTTAATTGTTTACAAAAATATGAATTCATTCCGTTCACATGGTTTTACTATATTAGCTGAACGTTGCGCTGCCGGTCCCAGCTCACGTCCGGAAAGTAGTGCAGGCTGTAGGCTGATGGTCAATCTGATGATATTTATCACCTTATGTCGGGTAGGGGGTATTTTATGGTAAACATCACAAGTGTGAATGATATTTTCCACATCATATGATAAAGATGTATTTCCCATCAACAGTATCCTTTCTTTTTTGATTCGGTCATTGTAATCTTAACCCATGATTAATTGACCCCGCACTGCTATATGTCCATGGGCAGTTTGTCTATGAGCTGTAGTGTTGACATTGTCAGGGGATGAGTCAGTCATCAACATGCAGCCATGTAACCATACGACCGTCTTTCAGGTCATTAGTATATTGAGAGGTGTACAACACAGTAGAGCTTTCACAATTGTACCTAAATATATTCTACTTACGTTTAAAGACTTCATAGACTTGATTTGCTGACGGACCTCCCTCACCATCATCCTCACAGGCTGTTGAACGACCGTATTTCTTATAGGTCGCCTCTGCGTCGGCACTCGATGCACACTCTCCTCCGTCTTGTAGAGCAAATACTCTAAACCCTCGAGAAAAGGCAGCTTTTCTACACTTTGCGATCGGATCATCACGTTCTGTGTAATTACCATCGAGTAAAGTGTCTTGCTCTTCAAGGGTTCCAATAGCCCTAGGGTTGTCGTCTGCCCAACATCCTAGACTTTTTACAGCAGCTGATAGAAAGGCAAAATACATCTATTACAAAGTGACTTGTGAGTAAAAATCAAATTATACTGTAATCTATAGTGTGTTTACTAAAATATGAGACATATTAAATATTTAAACGTTACCATGTATTCGTCTTCAGTAATGTATACTGTATTTTGCAATGAAATTAGTTTAGGAATATTGTTGAAACTTCAGCATGCATGTTACAAGTAAAACTTTAATTTTTACAGTCAGAAGTCTTATTAAAACAATTCATCAGCATACCAGTTAAGAACCAGTGCCATTGAAGTTATAACACACCAACAATATGAGTAGATATGAATATACGAAATAGTTACCAACCTGTTACGTCTTCAGTAATCCTTAAACGACATAATTTATAAGACACATACAGGATATATTATAGAACAATTTTTGCAAAATTGGTCGCTTTATTTTCTTCTCTCATAGAGATCTTAAACAGACAGCTAAGGACTTACTTTACATAAGAGTTCAATGTCAACATGAGTTTGTTCGGGAGCAGAAATACAGAAGTTGAAAGAAGATATTCAGGATACTGTCTTACAAATTCAGCATTGAGCAATAGCTTGGGTTCCTATTTACATCAATATTCGCTCGCCAATGATATCGTCACCATTTCTTTGTAGGGCGTAGAGCTTTGTCATACAACTGGTATTCTCTGCCGACACCCCTCTCCCCCGAAATAAATAATGATTTCTTCAGCCCACCTTTCTCGCAACCAGTTTGTTTACATCTTGTTTTAAATTCTGCAAACGACATTTTTCTGTGTTACTTTTCGACCATCGTTCACAGAAGATTTTTGACCGAAAATGCTTCTGTGATATTGTACGAGCTTTAGAAACATTCGCTATTCTTTGCAAAATAGCTATGTCACCACATTTTTTACAAACAAACCTTTTTTGCATTGGTCACACAAAGGCGTCCATAGCAACATCAATAAACAAAAGATGACGCGAAGAAAACCACTGACATTTAATCAAGTCTCTGAGTAAATGTCCCTACTGTTGTGTTGGTCAGTTTCCCCTACTCATGACGTATGTTGAATAAGTATAGAGCATTTTCAGGTGATTCTCCTCCATGACCTTGAATCAATTGGTCATTTTCAGAATTTTTCTGGAAATTCAATTACTCGTATTTATTAATAGTGAAGATATTTTAGAAAGGTAATTAGCATATCAATAGAAGTTTTGGATTGTTCTTATACTCTCTATATTGAATCATTGAGAATACGTAGGGACGGCACAGTTTTTCAGTCAGACATTTGGGATTGTGTCACTGACAAATTTTACTTCCAGGCTTTTGAATCACTTCAACAGTGTTAATGTCAAGACCTTTCAAAACCTTCACAGCGATGCTAGATTTTCACTGTGGACTTTTCATGGACAACCCTCAAGCCTGTAAGCCTGCGACTGTACACTCATCGGTCTGTCTTACTGTCTGACCCAACTCTGGAGCTCTGTACCGTCCCAGCTGAGATAAGTAACCTGTGAACTTTTACAGTTGGTATTATATCTCTTGACTTAGTGAATACTTTTATGTTTTGTTATAAAAATTTTATTTGGAGAAAATCGCTGACTTCACCGTTTTTTCACGTAACACTACATAGTATCAACTAAAACGCTTTAAAACAAAGACCGATTACAATAAATTTAATTCATTAGGCTACTCTACGACTTGTTACTTTACGGAATTATTGACTGAAAAAAGTAAACGCCCCCATTACGTAAACCAGGCAACTTTTACCTCTTGATACCAAAAACAAATGAAGGTTTCATGGCTAGAGATTTACCCCTTAATAAGTAAACCAATGACCTCGTAACACTTGATACAGCGTTTTACATAGTGAAATATTTATTCACCTCATTTCTAAGACACATATTGTTAACCTTGGGCTCGTTCATTTATGTGTAAGAAGTTAACTATTGGTAGGTGTTAACCGAAGTCGCCGCTAGTTAGCCGTTAACCAACTAATTGCTAACTAGTAACAGTTATTAGTGACAAAATCAGGCAATAGTCGGAATAGATGACTAGCCAAGCCTTGTCAGATCTCACCACTGGCTAGCCGGTAACCAGCTCCTAGCCATTAACAACTGTTAAAAGCTAAATCTGGCTAATAGCTGGGATACATTTCAAGCCACTAGACCTTCTCTGAGGTCGCCATTGGTTAACTGGTAGTCAGCTAACACCAGCAAGTAAAAGGCTAAAACCAGCTAATGGCGAGAAGGTTAAAAGGATAATCGTCTGATATAACTGGCAAGCAAGGCCTTCTTAGACGTGCGGAATTCAGCTAACTGATAACAGCTAAAATCGGCTAGTAGCTTGAATAGCTGACTAGCCAGGACTTGTGAGATCTCACAGGGTAGATGATTGCTATACTTAAATGTGACTATTAGTGGCTAATAAAGTGCTGAGTAAATTCAAAATAGCTGGAAGACGACTACCTGACACCACCACGCTTTAACGTCATTACCAAAACATAGGGAGTCTCTAGACTAAATCGCTGCTCCTCAAGTAATGTATCATTACACTGCGGTTTTTTTTTTTCTCGGAGAAGAGGGTTGCTTTAAAATTCCTCTTAGGTATCCCCTACCTCGATTACAGCAAATCAAGTAGTTCTAAACTCAATTTTACTGTACGTTACTGTAACAGTATATGCGGTCAAACTTCCTCCTTTTATGGACGATTTTCAAATGTTTGATTAGACAATTATGGATGACTGTATGAAGAACTCTAAGCTTGTCGTATTCCACGATCGTGTCATTTCACTGTTACACCGTATGTCCATGATTTAGATCCTGCCTCTTTCCATCTTTCATTTCCAAACATTTTCAAATCTAAGACTTTACATGTTTAAAGGTTATTAACAATGAATGTGTCGACGCATGTATTGTTATAAATATTAACTAATTTTAACTGAACATGTAGAAAAGTGCGGTAATTATACATGTCATTGATATAATACTTTTCATTTAGTATACATAAGGCTAAAATAGGCCATTGCTTTATTGAACCGGCCATGGGCACGAAGATTTTCTGAATTAAATAAACGCTTCTAGCCAAATTTCGATAAATTGCTGCACAACCAAATTCAAAGTGCGACTTTTAAAGTAAAATCCTATACAGCAGTCGTAGTGAAATAAGCTTCATGACAGTTTATTCAAATATATTCTGAATGGCATACAAAGTTTAGAAACACAAAGGATCTTATAACATAAAAAATAATTGGAAATTTACTTTTTTCACACTTCTACTCATTAAAGGAGCAGTAGCTGTAAATTTGAAATACCGTATAATTTATTGAGACCAGTGTATTACCATATCTCATTCATTGAGACCGGCACACAAATTGCAAACAGAGTTACAACCATGTCGGTGTCATATAGAACAACTTCTTTTGACACATCAATGCGGACTGTTGTTTCCTCTACAACCATGTCGGTGTCATAAAAAACAACTTTTTTTGATACATCAATGCGGACTGTTGTTTCCTCTACAACCATGTCGGTGTCATATAGAACAACTTCTTTAGACACATCAATGCGGACTGTTGTTCCCTGTATCAGTTTACCTGCATTAAACTGAGTCTGGAGCGAAAGAGTGTACACAACGCCCCTATTAAAAATGCATATTTTAATTTAGCGCTGACATGGCTGTATATCTCAGAAGATGATTCATCAGCGCCAAAGGGATATTCTAATCCATCAAAGGATAAAACGTTTACTAAAAAAACGTTCTTTTTTGTTTTCATGGACTTTGATGAAATAACAAAAATCTCCCTCTTTTCCTTAATTTGAAGGACACGCTTCGGTACCTATTTTCTTTGACAGCGCCACCGCCGGGGTCACAGGTAAAAGCAATTATAATAGCCTTCGGGTCCTGTGCTGTATTCTTCTGTCATATTGGCTGTGTGGCGCTGGTAGGGCCAGCGCTACAACACAGCGCATTAGGCCAAAGTAATTAAATTCTTTGTTTCGCGTCCACTCAAAATGGGAAAAGGTACACGTCTAAGCGGCTTAAAAAACACACACAAGAAAATTAACACAATGTATTTTGATTGCAGCAAATAAAAAATTGTAACAAAACTTTTAGTTCAGAAAAGCTAAGCGGTTATGTCCTAAGATTTCCTCTTCAAATACACTGTGTGTGTTTTCCATGAAAATCTTAAAAACCTAAGCGGGTGGGACGCAAAACAAAGAATTTAATTACTTTGGCCTTAAGCTTATGATACAGCAACCTTCGCCTTCGTCTTGTTCTTAACGGCAATCGACCGTGTAGAGCATTAGAAGACGTCACTCAGGAAACCTCACATACTAGAACATTACGATGAATATCACAACAACTCACAGAAGGCCCTCCATTATTGACGAAAAACTACCAGTCTCGTGCAGCAGAAAATGTCGCTCATTTGATGACCCACTCAGACTTCAATGTCACCAGAAGTCGGGGCACGTGCAGGGCTCCAATCCGACACCTGAAGGGGCCGTACATAATCAAATCACGCGCACGGTAAACGCAACTTCTGTGTTTAGGGGCGTTTGTATATCGTTATCGTACGCAAAAATCGCTACATGCTTTCATATAGAAACATCTGGCTACACGTGTTTTATGTATCGCAAAATATCGCGCTATATATATTGTTAGGCGTGTACCAGGCCAGTACGGCACCGGCGCTAAACTCACATTCTTTTGACATAGATGTTGTCCAGGGCACGAATGAAAAAGCTTAACAATCATTTTGGGTACACTTTTTCATTTCATTCCATTGGTTGCGTCATTGTTGAGTTGGCGCCTACCAAAGATTAATTTTAAAGGGGTAGGGGTCTGTAGTGTATGCGAAATTTCATAGGGATATAACTACCGGTTGTTGGTATACCGATACAGAATGAGGCTTGGTTGGATTTTCGCACTTCCAAACTTCTGTTTATGGGAAGCGGAGGAGATTTGAGGCCGAAGACAATTAGTTGCGTTTACCGTGTGCATGTTTTCATTATCCACGCCCCTAAGGTGGCGGTGAGTGTATATTGGCAGCAAACAGTGTTTAAGTCAAGGCGTTGACTGATATTTCTACAGCCACTCTTCTTTGCTGTGTTTTGACAATTACTTTGCAATTTCGGGATGTTTTACGCTTGATATCATTTTATCGTATTCTCGCTAAAAATATCGTCTTTAGATAATATTTTCTACCATCGAGTAGGGTTACAGCGAAGTGGGACGGATCTTTTTGTCTTACACACGTTTGGCGCTAATAGTATGTTTTTCATATCCAAGCTCATAGCCACCTTGCTATAAAGGGGGACTTTCAGCAAGCAAGAATTAAGAACCGCGCCCAAAGTTACCGTACCCTGTCCTTTCGTAAGCCATTCAATGTGATCGTACCTCGTAAAGATCCTGATATTAACGTATAATCCATTGTCGTTTCTGGCACACTGTACTTTAGCCAGCAGTTACCCGCCACATGGCCTGACTTCGCATAGGTCCATGCCAGACATCTCGGTGTTTCAAGGCAAGCCGCGCAGCAATCTCCATGGGATGACTTATGTGTAGGGCTGCCGGGCATATCATACCCGTACATATCAACGTTATCCTCAACAGAACATGACGATATCACTGAAACAATGATGACAATAACAGGAAGATTTAGACTATAACACATATATAGATGTGTTTGGATTGGATGTTATAATGCACAAAATGCTCCTTCCCCGTCGCGTTTCGCTGGAACCCGCCACATGACGGAAAAGTAGACATGTCCAGTTCCCACTTGCCTGTAAAAAGTGACATCACAGGGTATGTTTGAAAGAATTTTACCTATGGAAAAAAAATCGAAAAAAGTGCCCGGTCACGTGACCATTACAGGGCGACGAGCCTCTGACCATTACAAACAGAAAGATTTCCAATTTCGTGAGCGCAGGAACCTAAAGGAACTTATTGACAACAAAGATTCGAGAGCAAACGATGATGTTATGTGGCATGATAAGGACATTTTTGCTTCTTTTCTGGAAGAAATTGACACTACTGTTATCGTTGTGGGGTCACGGTAAACTTCTCTTAGTGTGTTCTTGCAATACGTTCTGGCACTTGAAAAAACAATAATATTGGCATGTGCATGTGGTGTCTTATAAAAACTCTTGCAATCTGGTCTCTATTTTGGGATACAGTGCTCTTTTATTCCTCTGTACCTCAGGCTGTTTTGAGCCAGAAAACGTCACCATTACCATAAATAGCGACGTATTGATGATGACACAGGCCCCTTGGGGTATTGGAGAGGTTAAGATTTCATACGGGAACGGAACAGGAACGGATACGTCATCACTTTCTGCGCGCTCTCATCATGTTCTGATGATGTCACACGTTCTCTTGTCGTCTTGCAGTCGTTTTCTACGTGAAACTGCCACTTTTCTCGTACACCTTTTCCGAGAACAATTTTCTTGCTCGCTTCGCCATAGACTTGATATTCATAACTGACATCCTTTCGTTTTGTATCGTTGCTCTGGGCTTTATCGATCGCCGTCTGATTTTGAGATATTTTAGATAACAAAAAGGAAAAAGTACCTCCTGCAGTGCACTCGCAGACGACGGCACACGCGCGGCAGACGTCGCATACACTGCACTGCCGATAACACTGTCTACACTGAAATAAACATTGTAATTTGTTTTACCTCCGTGACATTACACGGTTTTCCAAACGCAAAACAAAATTTCAGTATTTTCAAGTTTTTATCTCTGTGTTTTATTAACCTGATATCAGAGCAAAATCCCTTAGACAATGCGACTGTATGAGTCTAGACTTGCGTCAAGTCTATGGGCATATAAAAATCAAAACTAAGCGAATTGAACGTATAAACTTCAGAAGACTGTCGCATTAGTGATAGGCTGTTACGTAGATCGTTAGGTGAACACGGATATGTGAATCTTGCTCGGCTACCCAGTTACTGCTGCCGTGGAAAGCAAAGCGATGGGGCCAGTCAAGTCTTAATCCAAATCTGTGCAGAACGTTACGCGTACGGAACTTGTAGCCACTCTACGTTATGTTCTCGCTACGGATGCAATCTTAACCTCTCTAATAAACGAGTGAAATACCCCGTCTTCATACCCTCAGAACCTATGTGTATGTTCTTATTTATTAAGTCACGTTTACTGTACCCAAACCTTGATTCTGTCTGTCTGTCTGTCTGTCTGTTTGTCTGTCTGTCTGTCTGACAGTGTCTGTCTGTCTGCAAATGTATGTATGTATGTATGTATGTATGTATGTATGTATGTATGTATGTATGTATGTATGTATGTATGTATGTATGTATGTATGTATGTATGTATGTATGTATGTATGTATGTATGTATGTATGTATGTATGTATGTATGTATGTATGTATGTATGTATGTATGTATGTATTGTGACGTAGCCAGACATATGCTTAGAATTTAACCTTTGAATTTGACTGTAATGACCGACAGTAACCCTGCACGTTATCTCCCGTGTTCGTTTTCGTGACCTTTTATTGTTTCAACTCCTGAAGTTATCATCAATGCCTGGACGACCTTTACCCCTGTTTGACATTGTACTTAACCAAGAGCGATTTGACTTTGCCGATCGTTCTTAGTTAATGATAGACGCATGGCTTTGCAGATCCGGAGACCCGATTGTTCTCTACTACCTCCATGGTTAATTATAGACCCATGACTTTGCAGTTTCTGAAACTCAATAAATACTATTCATCTCAGTGTGTTAGGGGAGAACATCAAACACCATCTTAGGAGAACTTTGGGGACACGGTCCCTCCGTGGTTGGACCGTGTCTACGGGCACTTTACCGACGACGCCCCGAGACGACGTTCAACTGTGACCCTGACGACTAGTGTGGGTCATAGAAGCTTACCGTGTAACTAGTGTTACTCAGCTGAATAAAGTACTACGACTTAGAGAATTCCTGTGAATCGTTGCCGTCTTTTATACGTCTACTACCTGACGACTCTCTGCCACAGAGTGCACTTCCCCCCCCCCCCCCGACGATAGCTATATCACAACCACGCTACATGACATATTTGGTGGCAGCGGTGGGCGCTGGCTTGAGTCGATCCAAACCACTGGATCGACTCAAGCAGTAGACGTATAAAAGACGGCAACGATACACAGGAATTCTCTAAGTCGTAGTACTTTATTCAGCTGAGTAACACTAGTTACACGGTAAGCTTCCATGACCTACACTAGTCGTCAGGGTCACGGTTGAACGTCGTCTCGGGGCGTCGTCGGTAAAGTGCCCGTAGACACGGTCCATCTACGGAGGGACCGTGTCCCCAAACTTCTCCTAAGATGGTGTCTGATGTTCTCCCCTAACACACTGAGATGAATAGTTTATATTGAGTTTCAGAAACTGCAAAGTCATGGGTCTATAATTAACCATGGAGGTAGTAGAGAACAATCGGGTCTCCGGATCTGCAAAGTCATGCGTCTATAATTAACTAAGAACGATCGGCAAAGTCAAATCGCTCTTGGTTAATTACAATGTCAAACAGGGGTAAAGGTCGTCCAGGCATTGATGATAACTTCAGGAGTTGAAACAATAAAAGGTCACGAAAACGTACACGGGCGATAACGTGCAGGGTTACTGTCGGTCATTACAGTCAAATTCAAAGGTTAAATTCTAAGCATATGTCTGGCTACGTCACAGTATGTATGTATGTATTTTTCTATGGATCCACCCGTCTATGTATGCAAGCCATGTTAGCTTGTTTTCTCATGTTTTTCCTTTCTATTGTCACATATATACACGTTGTTCACTTTCGATGTCACAGATATGTACCATATTTCGCAAATTATAAGAATTAAAGCGAATTTAAGTTCAATGAAAAATTACCCCACCCCTAAAATACAAAAATCATGTAACGACAGAAGAAGATCATTCTGAAACGTCAATTAAAATTATTTTTCTTGGTATGGTTTTTGCTTTGATATGTTGCTTGTTACGTACTAGAATGCCGTGTGAGGTAACAGCATGCAAATAGCTCTTTTCTGTAATTATTATGGGACTGAAAACGGGAAATGTGATGGCTCGAATACAACTTCAGTGGCTTCTTTAAATTGCTGAGATATTATGTGCGCAGAATCAGACACTGCTGTATTCATAGACTAACTTAACGCATCTCAATAGTACTACATTTTGTGCATCCTACACACGTAATATCCTAGCACTACGTATGCCTACGCGCCAGCTTGCGCACACGTCATACTTACTTGTGTAATTAACGCAGCCATCACGCAAGCAGTGTTCACTCGTAATACCACACCAATATAATGGTGAACAGCAAGGCAAGAAAGTCGGTTTGCATTCTGCGGGGTTTCCATCCTCGAGAGGGTAGTCGGTTCCACATCGGAAATCGTCTCTCCACCTATTTCCAAATTCCTGACAGCCTTCGAATATTAAAAAACAATACTATGAATATAATAGTATAGCAACAACAAGGGAACCCGAGGGCAGGTGACATGAGTGCCAAACGACAGGAGGGCAAGTTTTCTCCTGCCTTGATTTTCTGTTTTATATTTGTCTTTTTGTCAAGGTAAGTGTACTTTTTAGCACGTACATTGCCCATGGTATGCATATGTATTATGGATTGAACACTATTTACGACTTTCATTTGAATACTTTTTATAAGCCAGAGAGGCTTACATAATTTTGCTTTGCAGATTATCTCTGCATTTTTCACCATCAACTTCAACGATTTAATGGTCGAACAAAAGCAAGAATGGTAAATGCTGCTATTTAGTTTCAATAAGTACAGAGGTACCCTACAGTCGGAGAATGAAAGAATGTTTTGGCTATCTTTGCCCGGTGTAATCTCAGAGTCAGACATAAAACATCCATATACATTCTTTTCAGTATACTTTTCAAGATATTTTCGAAAAAGATACTATCATAAAACAAACAGAATAGTTTTATCATTCGTTCAGCATTATAGAACGATCAGTTTCGACAGCTTTCAATTTTGATAAATTAATTTCCCCAATATTGTGCTTTCTCTATACCCGAGTTTATTTTATAATTTCATATTATCCTATATTAAGTAACATATACCAAGCCTATTTTAAATTTTACCATTATTTTATGTATTGTTCCATTCTGTTTAAATATTTCGATAGAAGAGCATAGTGTTCATCTTCAGTTTTACCCTTTTATCCAAAAATCGTTCAGTTCACCATATTGTGGTTTATCATGTCCATGTTCTAGACCCTAACGAAGACGTCATGTTGTCGAAAAGTTGGTATTGTAATCAAAGCTTAACCATAAAATACCGAACTTGTTTCCTTTATCAAACTCAAAATACTCTATTTCATGGCCATGTCTCCAAACTGGTGCATCTTCCTTGTAGTCGAACCGATTGCAGTTTCGTTCCTTACGAACTCGGTAAAGTAGGTTATTGTATTATTCCAAGTGTGTACTATACGTCTCCCATATTCCGATTTTCGGTTTCCTTGGGTATGTCTGTCTGAACACGGAACATCAAAGCCACTAACACATTTGGCAAACTGATAAAAATTACAAACGACCTCAAAAGAGGGCTCAAAAGAGGGCTAAAACTGCAGCAAGCGAAAAATAATACAGTAAAATATTAGGTCGACCAGCAAGAGATAAAGTACTGGTTAAAAAACAGAGGATAAAAACTGCAACAAGTTAAAACAAATACAGTAAAATACTGACCGACCATAGGGAAATAAAACACTTACAAAGCGCAGAGAATAAAAAACGCAGACGTTTCGGGTTCGACCCTTCGTCAGTACTAAAACTCGCCAGAAAAACGTGGAAACACAAAAGATAAAAGCAGCCAATCAAATGAGAGAATGGTCGAATGCATTAAAATATGTGTTCATTCCAGCTGATGCGAGAGTACCAAGTTTAAAAATGGTGGCCTGTTCGAGTTTATGTAATAGAAAACCACCGAGGGGGAGGTTGTTCTCTTACTTAAACCACGATCCCAAACGAGCTCTCACTGAATGGAAAGCCTTATTTGCCATAAGACAACAATATTAAATTACTGTTTTAACAAAGTGACGCAAGATATTTCGATAAAACAATTAATATTGTTCATTCTGACAGCAAAAGTTGTATGACCACCCCTGTCAGTGAAATGATCTAATCTTCATTATATGCAGCAGGTAATTCTAGAACTCCCTGCTGTTTCTTACAACAGGTGTTCGCATTCCTACTATGACAATTAAGTAATAGGTCACTTGTACTCACACTGTGTCGTTGTGCAGATGTTAATTCATTTATTTATTCACGACAAATGTTCGCCACGTGTGTGATTTTGAAATCATGCCACGCAATTTACGAGTCAGATTAGTTGCCGAGAATTGAGTGGGCAGGTAATATGTCTGACCAAGACGAGGATATTTTTCTGTCGCAAAACACGTTCTGAGAAGTGCAGCCCAGTAGTGAGTCTGGTGATAATATGGGATTATCTCCCGGGAGCTTTCTTGAGGAATTTGATAATTTGCAGTCTGTTGAGAAAAAAGCTACCACGCACGGTAGTGATTACAAAGAATTTCCATATCCGAATGATAGAAAGGCACCAGGAACAGAACATAAACCGGGTTCTAGTAAGGTTGCCGGCGATAAAGGTTTACGCGTTGGTACGTTGCCTACCTATAGTGATTTGGAAAAAATTTATCGGGAAAATATTCCAAAAAACACAATGAAAACATTACAATGGTCAGTGCAGTTGTTTGAGACTTGGCGTAAAGAAATGAATAGGAGAATAGGGGATGGCAAGGCTGTGCCCATCTGAGTCTTGTAGAACCATCAATTAATGAAATGACTTATGATGAATTGAATTTCTGCTTGGCACGATTTGTGCAAGAAGTGAAAAAACGCGATGCTCGGACTTTCCGGGAAATAATTTGTGCGAGATTGCGATGTCCATTCAGAAACACGTCTGTGAAACAGTTAGAGACGTCAGGTTCATGAATGACCCGATTTTTAAAGATTTGCAAAGAAGTTTAGATTGTGTAATGAAACAACGTGCAAAGAGAGGGCTGGGGTGCACAGAAGGCAGGCTCAGGTAATTAGCGTTAGCGAAGAAAATATATATTATGGCAAAAGAAGCTTCTGGGAGATCATAACCCTCAAACACTACTGGACACTCAAATATACCTATTAGGCTTGCATTTCGCTCTTCGCGGTGGAAAAGAACATCGAAACCTGCGCCACGTCAATTCACAGATCCAATTAAAAGTCGATGGTCTCGGTGTTAAGTATCTTGAGTATCGTGAGGGCGTGAGTTAATCAAAAGGTGGTTTGAAGAGTGGAAAACTTCAGCCCAAAGTGACCAGAGGTTACGAAAACATCAACATGTCGGACAGATGTATAGTTTGCCTGTACCAGCGGTATAATGCACTGTGATGAGTATTTTAACTATAAAATTTTGTGTATGTTTCACAATAACTGCCGTGCCAGCGGTACTAGTGAGAACTGTTTTCCTCGATACACATGTTTGATTACCGATAAAGATTCAAGCATAAATACAGTCCTTACCTCAAATCTATACTATCAATGGTTTCTTTACAGTAAGTTATCTACACTTTGTTTTAGCCCTCCAAATCGGCCTGCCAATGCTTACTATCTGTATCCTTCTACGAATTCAACTGCAACCTGTTGGTATACCAATCACAATGCTCTGAATTCTACTGTCGCCCGTCTTTGCAAGAAAGCTGGACTTGAAGGATATCACGCAAACAACTCCTTGGTCGCCACAGCAGCCACACGACTGTATGATGCCAGTGTTGACGAACAACTGATTTGTGAAAAAACTGGTCACAGAAGCGAGGCGGTTAGAAACTATAAACGAACATCAGACAACCAGCAACACGACATCAGTAGAATTCTACAAGGTCTGAAGTGCTGTAAACAACTTTAAGCTTTAGCGCATTTCAATTTTTGTCGCCCTTATAAAATGTAACCCAGTCATTTTTTTCAGATTGTTGCCCAAAGTTTGATTTTAAAAGTGTAACCAATAAAATTTGACGTCCATTCGGTCAAAAATTACCTACAAGATTTCAGAATAATAAACAATAATTGATAAAAGTTGTATTAACATTTTAGCGGGAAAAATTACAGCACCCAAAGGATTAACATCGTGTCTTCGGAAATGTTCTTATATTTCATATGAGACATAACTAGAAGAAAATTAAATGTGAAAATGAACGAAGGCGATCAAATGTATGCAAGTTAAGTAACTTCTGAGTGATTGACGGACAAAGAATCTCTTACTGTGCCGTGCTATCCTTCACGTTACTGAAGGAATATTCTTGGAATGCGATTGCAGGGACCGCGACTGAACAACAACCACCACCAAAGAGAACATGCCTTGTATCACGGGAAGCGACAGTACGCCTTGCAGCATGTGATGAGCGGAGCACTGAAGAAAAAGAATTATCTGGAGAGAAAACGCTATCTGACTGCTGCGTTGTCAAAGAATCATCTTCCATAAATATCACAATTAATCTGTCAAAATAAACATTTGTCACCAATAAACTAAAAGCACGGAATTAGAATAAAATCAATTTTCAGAGTATCCTTTGTTATGTCGTATATTTTCAGGACAATCATGGTTTTATGTTAATTTTATCCCAAACCAGGTGTCCATAAACTCCCTGAGGTATTTCCAGAAACACCCGGAGGTGTTTCTGGAAATACCTCCGGAAATTTATGAAAACAACAGAGAGGTTTCTTCTGGATAATTACTGGCGTTTTGAATGGTGTGACGTCACGATCGTGGTTTAAGGCGGGTAGAGTCGGTGGTAGAGATGATAGCAGACACTGCCATGTCAGACCGACCGCGGTGGGGTGGTGTACAGAAATGTTTCGCCACCGGGTATGCAAGTTTTTTGTCGGTCACGGTGCGAAGATGTTCAGTTTCGCCAATATGTAACATGCTGCAGCGTCTACATTTGATACAGTAAATGATATTAGCCGACGTGCATGTAAACACGCCGGAAACCTTGACTCTACCACGCGGGCCCTGAATGGAATTGGTAGTAAAAGTATGCGGGCAGGTGTTTCAAACTCGAAGGCCACATAATGATGTTCCAGTTGCGCAATCGCAATTCGGTAAACTTGAATGTACGAGACGGTCTTTGATGTTGGAGTCACGTCGAAATGCCATGATGGGGGGTGCTGTGAAAATATGCTGTGTGTTTTGGGAGTTAGTTAAAATTGAACACTCAAAGATGATTTTGCGAATTCTATGGTTAAAAGGATGGTATGTTAACACAAGAGGAATGCGATCACATTGACAATGGGTGGTTGACATTAACGCATCCTCCTGTGTTAGTGGTTCGACGCGCTGTTTGGCTTTGTCCACTATAGAGCGGGGATAACCCCGAGCCGAGAACCAAGTGCTTATAGTGTCTAACTGCTGCTTAAAGTCTTTTTGGTCAGAGCAAATGCGCCGAGCGCGTAGGAACTGTGAAAATGGAATGGATTCCTTGCACCGACGAGGGTGAGATGAGCTGAATAGAACGTACGCATGGAAGTCTGTGGATTTATAATGTATGGAGGTAGACAGCCAGTCCCCATTGATAGATACTGATATGTCAAGAAATGCGACCGATATGTCTAAAACGGTGGAAGTAAATTCCAGTGCAGGGTGAAAATGTGAAACGAAATCAATAAAATTGTCTAATTCAGTGCGTGAACAAGATGCTGCACCAAAGCATATCGTTTAAAGAGCTCGGTAATGTGACCAGTATATGTGTGTATTATATGTTGTTCGATATAACCAACAAATAAACAAACGTAAGAAGGTCCAATACGTATACTCATGGCAGCACGACGAACTTGTGTGTAAAATTCCCTATTAAAGGTGAAGCAATTTAAAGTCAGCACTAATTCAGCTAAGCGAATTTAAACGTGTGTAGTTGGATCCATGACTTCGCGTCGGTCAAGAAAATATGCGAGTGCCTGGAGGCCATCCTTATGAGGAATGGAAGTATAAAGAGCCTTAACGTCAAGTGTAAAATATGTATCTATAGGTACCTGTAAACTTAAAGTCGTTGAAGATCTTGATGGCATAAGATATGTCTTTAACAAAAGTGGGAAGTGTGTTCACGATACCGGCGAAAATGCTATCGAGAAATGTAGAGATGAGTTCAGTAGGGCAGGAACATGCAGAGACAATGGGGCGGCCAGGATTATCAGTTTTGTGAATTTTGGGTAATATGTAATGGCGAGATGTGCGGGGATACGAGATGCTCAAGGATTTTGCATCGTCGGGCAGACGGTTATCGTGAACTAGGTCACTGATAGTACGTTTGACGATATTGTTGTGTTTATTGGTGATGTCAGTGTCGAGAGGTTTATAGAAAGAAGCGTCAGAAAGCTGCCTTTGAGCCTCAGCAATGTATAAATCTTTGCGCCATACTACCACAGCACCTCCTTTATCAGCAGGCTTTATAACTATATTATCATTGCAAGATAAATCGGTTGTGTTCTGAGAGGAATGAATTTCAACCCTTTAGACAGAAAAGAACGTTCAGGATCAGAAAGGGGCAGGTCGGGTGGAATGGTAACAACAGGTGTGATTTGCGATGAATTTGGCGTAGTGTTTTGCCGAGTAGCAGTGGAAAATTTGTCAACCAAGTTTTGCATTGACATGTTAAAAACTTGTCAAGGGAATCATTTTCCTTACGTATGTATTGGATGGTATTCCTGTAAGTGGTGGGTGCTACAAGGGAGGAAAGAGTGCGTTTCGTTTGACAAATGGAAGTTGTAGAAAAAGAAACCCGTTGACGCAATGTGATTAAGAGTAACTCTAAAATACTGCCAAGAAATTTTTTTGACAGGAATTGGATACGTTGTCGATATTGAGAATCACCTGGTGTAAAAATGGACGGATGCACGTGGATGTTGAAACCAGTAAGCAAGTAATGGTTATAGTCTAGTCGGAAGGTAGGGTTTCATGCACCCCATGGATGTATTTTTTTAATCTACATTTTGGTAATCCTTAGGGTCTATATTTAATGAAATTTGATGTTCCCAAAATCAAATAGTGTCCCATGGGGTTCATTTGGCGCCATCTTGGCCGCCATCTTGGATTTCAACAATGGGGTAGAGGTCACGTATTTACAGCTCGATGGAAACAGAAACAATAAAATACTATAAACGTTACACTTTTAGAAAGCCAAGATCATGGCCTTTTCATTGATATATAACTTATCAGGGATAAATTAATATTCGAACGTCGATTAGATTTTATATCGGCCATTGGCCGTAAATCGTAAAATTTGCTAAATTTCACACACAATAATTAAGTTCCGTTCCTCCAAATATTTTTTCATAAGGTATTTATATATTTTTAGGAAGAACTCAGTGCAATAAACAAGAAAAACAACATTAAAAGTATGTGTCTTGAGATTTAGTGGGTGCATGAGCTTGTTTTCTTATCACGCGGTATGCCATATATCCGTGTGTAACATAAGGGGTAGGGGTAATGTTTCCCTTCCTGTTTCGAGCCATGAAAGATGAAACCATAACAATGTTACATTTTTTGAAAGTGCTGCATCAGACCTTTCTAAAAATATATAGATTTATGGGGAAGAGTTGCATATTTAAAAGTTACAAAGCTTAAACCTTTCGGTTTTTGTCGATTTTAAGTGATTTTTTAAGAACGAAATTACAACATATGGGGTAGGGGTAATGTTTCCCTTTCTGCCTCGGACCATGAATTATGAAACCATATAAATTTATATACTGTTTAAAAGCTCTGAAATAGGCCTTTCCAAACATGTATAGTTTAACTGGGAAAAGTCCATATATGCCTTTCACTTTGTGTCAATTTTAAGTGAGTTTTTAAACAAAATTATAATATAAGGGATCGGGTAATATTTCCCGTTCTGCTTTGAAACATGAATTATGAAACCATATAAATGTTATACTGTTTGAAAGCTCTGAAATAGGCCTTTCCAAAAATGTATAGTTCTATTGGGAAAAGTTGCATATTTGAAAGTTACAAAGCTTAAGCCTTTCAGTTTGTGTCAATTTGAAGTGATTTTTTGAACAATATGCACAAAACAATTAGTCCGTTGGCCAGGTATCGAAATCATCCCCTCTAAGGCATTTTACCCACTATGATTTTCTCTTAGCTAGTATTCTCAGCTGTCATAATCTGCTTATTTTTCTTTTAACTGATGGTGTGTGAGAGTGTAACGACTTGTTTGTTAAGGGCTGTCACGCCCTCAGTAGTAAAATAGGAATGGGTTAGGGGTAACATATTTACCGCTCGTCGGAAACAAAAACAAAAAAGTACCATAAACAATACATTCTTACAAAGCCTAGAAAATACCCTTACCATTGGTATACAACTGAATGGGAATAAATCGATATTCAAACATCGATTAGATTTTATATCGGACATGAAATGTAAATTGTAAAATTTGCTTAATTTCAAAGCCAATAATTAAGTTCATGTTCCTCCAAACAATTTTTACAAGGTATTTATATATCATTTGAAAGAACTTAATGCAATAGACAAGTAAAAATCATTAAAAGAGTGTATCTTCCTGAGACTTATGGGGTGCGTCGATTGTTTTCCTAATATATGGTATGCCGTACATCCCTTATAATATACATTTAAGGGATAGGGGTATGGGTAATGTTTCCTCTCCTACCAAACGCAGCGAATAAGGAAACCACATAAATATCATATCTCTGAAACACTAACGCAGTTGTTTTTCCAACAAGATGGCTTGATGGGGTAAACTCAAAAATTATGCAGTGACAATGCTTTTGAATACAACTCAAAAGTTTGTGTTACTTTACTGACATTTACTCGTTAAAAGGAACATAGAAAAATACTCTATAGGCATTAAATAGCACTAAAAAGTTAAAATGGTGGTTCATAAAAGACGTTTGACTCATTTCAATAACTCAAATTAGGGAAAGAAAGTTAACAGCTATAATATGTCCAAAATTATATATTCCAAACCCACAAACACTAAATTGGTTGTCATAGTCGTCATGCTAAGTTGATATGGCAGCAGCAACAATCAATCCATTTTCTTTAATTGTATCGCGAGAGATGTATAAGCAATAAAGCACCACTTTGAAAGGATACCACACGGTTTCGACTGGTAAACAACGTATACGCACGAACTGCAGTCGTGTGTATAAGGAGTGAAATGGTCAAAACCGAGCTCGAGTGGTGTACCCAACTTATAGGGGTTGTTTATCGCTATATTATATCAGTATATTGAAACTTGTGATAAAAATAAAAACAATTTGAAAGAAACCCACTTTGGAGATAGGAATGGCCAACTTTACAGTATATCGTAAATATACGCACAGTCACGTGACCGTCTGGGCAAATCAGAGCTCACTATTAATAGTCTTTGTTTTAATACCACACGAGAACACGAGAGAATCTTTTATCGCTCAAAACCAATCACCATTAATCCACAATACAGCTTCTCCATACTAAGATAAGATGGATCGACAACACTTTACCTTCCTTACCAGAAAACAAGAGATCATAACCAACAACGCAGAACACTAATACTCCCAATGAGGATTACATTTTCGACTGGGTACTAAAATTCAATAGCAAATAATTCTGGAACTAAAACCCGAAAAGCCAAATATCACAGAACACATTCAATTACGCAACTAAATAGTAAACAGAAGGCGAACAAACACTCTCTACACCAAGCAATAAAAAGGCGAGACAAACCTCAGAAAATGACTAAAAAGGTTTATATTCCCATTGACACCTCAATGTTTAAAAGCCTTGTGAGTGAATCTATCATTAGTTTCTTATCATGGATGACATTTAACCAATGTTAAACCCTGACGTCTTTGAAGCAAAGACCCTACAAACGGACGTTTTAGGGTCAATGCTTGAAGATGCCATTCCCACCAGCATGATCGAATCAGAGAGACTAGATTGATCTAACGTTCGAGCTAGATCAGCCACCAGCAGCTGAGAAAAAATAAGTCAACATAATCATCAGAGTCAAGCGAGCTAGACAACGGCTTCACACATTATACTCCACAGAGAGGACATTCTCACAGAATTCACCAAAATCGTTCAAAAGCTTCGTTAAAGGCATTGTTCGCGATCCCAGGGACGGGCATGGCTGGTTGCGGGGCAAATGCAAAATATTAGTCATGCTGAATCAAGGTGTAATCGAGTAATAGCTTAATTATAGATTGGGAAAATCCTAATCCTGATAGTAATGATGGAATATAAACTTCGTTAAAAGTTGAGAAAATTTGCCACTTTTTTTGATTGTATGTTTTACATTCCATGTTGTACAGTACTGCCTGTACTATACATTAACAGTCAATACATCCGGCAAGTATTCTGTGTTGTTCTTTTATAGTTAGGTCCCCGCAGTCCGAGATAAGTCTTTCTATAGTGTCAACCATTCTCTTCGATGACTGTAATCTACTCCGATAAATTCCCATTTAACTAATTTGTATTATTACAGGGAAGCCCAAGCCTATCTCTTACAATCTAAGATTTGAGAAATTTGACAACAACATGTATGCAATTTTCATATTTTTCATAGGCCTGAATAACACACAGAAGAAAGTCATACTCAATGTTTTGTCCAATTGAAAGTCAAATTTTCATCGAAACACGTAGAGGTGGCCATCTGTAAGCCAAACGAGAATTAATATTAGCAAAGATGGATATTCATTAAGACTTTCTCATTTCTGATCCAAGTTACTCATACAACGGGGTATAAGCGAAAGCCAAGAGCATCGAATGTGTTGAAACCTAAGTGGCCCCTATTCAGTACCACCTAGCCTACAGGTACACCTTAAAAATACTTACCAGGTCAAAATACCAAGTGTTTAATACCTTCAAAAGTGGCAACACCTAGAAAGACACTGCGGCAACCAATTTATCACCCTGATCTGTAACTATTTACCTCTACACCCAATAAAGCACCGGGACTCAAGACAGTTGTACATCACAAACTTAAGAGAGCGATCGAAGACACTTGCTACACAGAACTCAGGATGGAAGGCTGCGCAGACGATTCTTCAAATAGGCAAAAAAGAGGCTAAAAACAACACAAACATTCACAGCAACGACGATAGGTCGGGTTTTCTTCCTATACGACGGTACAAAACCAAACCAAAAGGTCTTTCAAAGGCCACCGGTCCCGCACTTCCCTTAAAGCCCGGCTCGAAATGGACTGGGATCATGATAAGTGCCAAGTTTGGTCGGGAGTTTTGGGGCATGGCTCTGCATAATGAGTCTGTTGGTAACGGTTGCGATCGTTCGCATTATCTGCGGATCTGTTTGCTTTCAGATCACGCTCAGGCTCAGGCTAATATAAATACGTACAGCCTTCTTTTCCAGGTTCTTTTCAGTCATGCCATGGCAAATACTGGAAATAAAAAAGAAAGGAAAACTACCAACTTAATCAAACAAGAGTTTGCTTGAATGAATTTACCGAAGTTTCAGGCCATATCAACGTTCATTATGTGAATGGTTCGGCTACTGACCGCCTTGTACATACGGAATATTGGCGCCGTCTAAAGTCGAATAATTATCAAAAAAGTCAAAAGCTTATATCTGGGCTTTCGAAGAATGTATTGTTTATGGTACTTTTTTGTTTTTGTTTCCGACGAGCGGTAAATATGTTACCCTTAACCCATTCCCATTTTACTACTGAGGGCGTGACAGCCCTTCACAAACAAGTCGTTACACTCTCACACACCATCAGTTAAATGGAAAATAAGAAGATTATGACAGCTGAGAATACTAGCTAAGAGAAAATGCCTTAGAGGGGATGATTTCGATACCTGGCAAACGGACTGTTTTGTGCATATTGTTCAAAAAATCACTTCAAATTGACACAAACTGAAAGGCTTAAGCTTTGTAACTTTCAAATATGCAAATTTTCCCAATAAAACTATACATTTTTAGAAAGGCCTATTTAAGAGCTTTCAAACAGTATAACATTTATATGGTTTCATAATTCATGTTTCAAGGCAGAACGGGAAACATTACCCCTATCCCTTATATTATAATTTTGTTTAAAAACTCACTTAAAATTAACACAAACTGACATTACCCCTACCCCATATGTTGTAATTTCGTTCCTAAAAATTACTTAAAATTGACACAAACTGAAAAGCATAAGCTTTGTAACTTTAAAATATGGACTTTTCCCGGTGAAACTATACATGTTTGGAAAGGCCTATCTCAGAGCTTTCAAACAGTATACGATTTATATGGTTTCATAATTCATGGTTTGAGGCAGAAATGGAAGCATTACCCCTACCCCATATGTTGTAATTTCGTTCTTAAAAAATCACTTAAAATTGACACAAACTGAAAGGCATAAGCTTTGTAACTTTAAAATATGGACTTTCCCAGTGAAACTATACATGTTTGGAAAGGCCTATCTCAGAGCTTTCAAACAGTATACGATTTTTATGGTTTCATAATTCATGGTCCGAGGCAGAAAGGGAAACATTACCCCTACCCAATATGTTGTAATTTCGAGCTTGAAAAATCACTTAAAATCGACAAAAACCGAAAGGTTTTAGTTTTGTAACTTTAAATATGCAACTTTTCCCCATAAATCTATATATTTTTAGAAAGGTCTGATGCAGCACTTTCAAAAAATATAACATTTTTATGGTTTCATCTTTCATGGTTCGAAACAGTAAGGGAAACATTACCACTACCCCTTATGTTACACACGGATATATGGCATACCGCGTAATAAGAAAACAAGCTCAGGCACCCACTAAATCTCACGACACATACTTTTAATGTTGTTTTTCTTGTTTATTGCACTGAGTTATTCCAAAAAGTATCTAAATACCGTATGAAAAGTTGTTTGGAGGAACGGGAACTTAATTATTGGGTTTGAAATTTAGCAAATTTTACGTTTTACGGCCAATGGCCGATATAAAGTCTAATCGACGTTCGAATATTAATTTATCCCTATTAAGTTATATATCAATGAAAAGGCCATGATCTTGGCTTTCTAAAAAAGTAACGTCATAGTATTTTATTGTTTCTGTTTCCGTCGAGCGGTAAATACGTGACCCCTACCCCATTGTTGAAATCCAAGATGGCGGCCAAGATGTCGGCAAATGAACCCCACGGGACACTATTTGATTTTGGGAACATCAAAATTCATTAAATATAGACCCTAAGGATTACAAAAATGTAGGTTTAAAAATACATCCATGGGGTGCATGGAAACCCTACCTTACGACCCGACTATTACGATGGCAGGTAGAGAGAAAGGAGACGTGACTACAGAAACGGGTTTTAGCAAAACTTTACTTGGCCAATCTGAAGCCGTGAGAACTAACGTCGGGGTGCAAGGAGGACAAAAAGGTTTTCACAGATGACTGACCAAGTTTCGAGTTGTTCGAAAGACGGCATAGTTGAAGCAGGACAAGGTTACGAAAAACACGCGGGTAAAAAACAAACGCGGAGACACGACTTGAAAAAGTGGTAGTAGAAGCCCGAAAACAGACTACGACCGTGGTGATGTGGACGCCAAAACACGAGACGAATGAAGAACACGCAATAATAAAAGTAAAACACGAGAGGCAAAACGGAAAGATTAAAAGCGAGACGCTGTGGCAATGAACGAAAACTGACGCAGTGGCAATGAACGAAAACTGATATTGCACATCGTAGACAACTTTTTAACACTATTCATCTTGCAAAAATTATTCTGACTTGCCAAGCAAAAAAATACTGGCTGCAAATATATCGTGCATGATTCGTGACTTCCATGTTAGAATTTTGTAATTTTCGAAGTATACTCTCATTATAACTGAAGTAACAATGCTTTTTTTGACCGCAAAATACACAATGGCAATTTGGCAATATAGTGACAAGCATCTTTGATATCAAAAACAAATTGGTTAACCTAAGAACACCACTGATTGCTGATAAAAGATCGGTTGCATTCATAAGCAAAACAGCAGTATGTTAAAAATTTTAACCCTTTCACCCCCAGTTCCCTGTATACAGGTCCAACTTTACAATAGAAAACAATGGATTTGGGACAAACCATGGTTGTGAAAGGGTTAAGGTGGAATGCGCCTCAGTTGGGACTCATTTTGTAGCTCATTGAGTAACTGACGTTTTCACCTATTTACTTTTGTGAAAATTGAAAATTGAATTTTTTATTGTATTAACATAGAAGGCGGCGATTTTCAATTCAAGTTTCGGTAAATATTCGGTGTTTTGTTTCTGTAGAACCGACCTCTGTACGGTGGATACTTATTTCAATTCTTCACGTAGGAAGGGAATGCTTTGAATTTCGTTACAGATAGTTTGATCAAAAGTGTGTCTTTCAATTTTGAGGCACAATTTTTTGCGCAATGAAAGCCAATTTCAATCTATAAATGTATTACAGATTTTCCCGTCAATTTTGACAAACGCTATTAATTTTGCGATTTTTATCATATTTCAGTGATATAAGTGTGCGAAACATGGGATTTCTCAATTCTTTTTCGGTAAATTGAGGAAACTGTTTTTCAGATCTTATATTTCTTCTAACGCAGACTGCGTCAATAATTTCAATACGTGTGGAGTATGTTAGAAAATGTGATATGTATGAGTGCCATTGTGGCATATATTGACATATTTGGATTGCAGTTTCTATTAGGCGAAATAGTTGCACTATTTGATAGAAGTGATGAGATAGAGTATTTCAAGTAAAATTGATTAATTTCTCACTCTTGCCCAAATCGCATTAATCTTTTCCGTCAAAAACACGTCTGTCTTTTAGAACAACCAAACTACTTTGATATGGTTTATATGTAGATATCAACAACGTTTATCCAATGATATGGTTATACAAAATGCAAAATATAAATAGGGATTTACTTTCCCAAGTACAAGTTCTGTAGTGTGTCTGGTCCAAAGTTTCTTGCTTGTTGTGTCAATCTTGAGAAGTGTGGCAGCACTTTTGCTTTTAGGTTATATATCATTTTCGACGATGCGACATTTTTTCCGGCTGGTGATTGATTACTAGCTTTGGTCACAGACAAATAGAGAGACAGACTGGCATCGGGTATTGTTCAAGGTGTGAAGCGGTTACGTAAGCCCTCCATATACGTCTCGCCTGAGGCAGCTCGCGCCTTTCTTTTCCGAAGGTGCCGACTATGCACCCTTCTGTAATTTCCAGATTTTTGACTATTTTTCAGCGTAAGTATCTTCGGCAAAGATTGTTTTGTTGTTGTCGTGTGGTGCTGAGCGAAATTGGCATGCTGGCGAAAACGGGAAAGTTTTGAGCTTCGGGGAGATGAGTTTACCACTTTAAAAAATTCCTCTCACATTTTTATGATTATATAATGAGTGTGTTTGAACGAAATTTGAATGTCTTTTATCGATACTGTCTGGTTTTACTCAAGGGGTTGGAGTCAGTTATATCACGCCAATCAAAACATAACACGCCAGCAGTTTCATAAACATGTCCTTCCTTGACGTACGTGTAAAAGACGGTATGACTGACCGTAAACCATTGAGTAAAACCAGACAGTATCGATAAAAGACTTTCAAATTTGGTTCAAACACACTCATTATATATTCATAAAAATATGAGAGGAATTTTTAAAACGGTAAACTCTCTTTCCTGAAGCTCAAAACACTCCCTATTTCGCCAGCACGTCAATTCCGCTCAGCACCACACGACAACAACAACACAAACTTTGCCGAACATACTTTCGCTTAACAATTGGCGAAGATCCGAAAATTTCCGAAGGATGCATGGTCGGCACTCTTCGAAAAAGAGAGGCGAGAGCGACCTGAGGCGAGGCGAACATGGATTGGTAACGTAACCGCTTCACGCCTTAAACAATACCCGTTGCCACTCTCTATGTTTCTCTGTGGTAAAAAGTAAATGAGCGATAACTAAAATATAAAGCGGGCGTTTTTGAGATAATTACATGTATCTTGCCCAAATAAAAGAGATCATTCACAAATATTAATATATCCCTTACTTTATTTTACACTGAGTTTGGAATATACTCATTGTGCATTGACCGTTTCACCACTCATCTTTGATGTGAGGTGATAAGTTAATAAATACACTCGTTCTTTCCTTCCTTGGCTAAACGAAGGCAAAAATTAGAGAATAACATGAAAGTTTACTTTTGCTTACCTTCCACCTGAACAACCTGTATATCGCACAGGCAGAGAACCCATAACAAAATCTTTTTGCAGCGGAGATATCGACCCCGCTTTTCCACCATCGCGGTAAGTGTAGTGCAATCAACTAAATGCAAGGGTTCTTATTCAGTTTCCTGTGAGCTATCGTATCCAAAATAATAATCAATTCCCGTACATTAACGAAATTAATTGTTTCAAACAAAGTTATTGATGTGAAGCGAGCCATACTGCCTCTTCGATTATTCTATTCATGTAGGTAGCTTGAGAATAATCAGAGGACATCTTAAAAGCTTTGCAATTATCGAGGAATTTTAAGAGTCGGTTTGTGAGTTCTATGATAACCCATAGAGAGGACATCTTCTCAGAGAAAGGTGAACTATGATCGGAAACGTGTGCATCACAGAATAGAGCCAAATGATTGACTTATACAGCGCCATTTTCATACCGGCACACTGAAACTATAATATAGTAGTCCTATTGATGAGTTTATAAACAACTTGGAAAGATAGTACTGAAAGCAGATTAAATTACATTGCCCACAAAATTATATCCTCTGAAGATCCGCCTTCAACGAATTTGAGTGGTCTGTGTATTATAAGATACACTGCAGTTAATTAGCAAACATATACTAATCCACAATCCTTCTACTAAAAACGATGTAAAAGTGATAACGTCCATGCCAAACCAAGCCGGCACAAACATTGTACGTTCACTCTTTCTCACCTTTGGCTGTAATCCCCAAAACGGCGGTGAAAAACGGCCGTTTGCCAGATTACAGCCAAAGGTGAGAACGAGTTGATCAACACAAGGAACCTCCCGGAGAGCAATTTTGTCATGTACACCCTAATAACGTAACAAAAGATGATCACACTTGACGATGGCTATGTTGTTAACACCATGCCATGATTGACATGTTTAATGGATGCACGGCATGCGTAATAGAATGATGGTATATTCTACGCGTGCCGACAAAGGGAAAAACGACACAATGATGAATAATACTCGTGAATGGATAAAATTCTGTGGCAAGCAAATGCCGCGAAAAAAATACCAATTTTATCCGTCTTTCATCAATTGCACATCGTCTGCTTCTTGTGTGTTATGTAATGCGAGGCGAATTACTTGATATGTCATTCAGTCGCTTCTTTTGCGATACACGCTGGCCGGCCATGATGCAGTAAACACCGTGATACACGCTTCGGAAAGCAAGCGACTGAGGTACTTTATAGTTGTTCGAGCCCATCATTACTTTATTGATTAGTAGATGTACGTAATTGTCATTAGGCATTTTTTTTACAGAGCTATCCGATTCAGATATTCATTATCACTTTATAATATGATTGATTTGGGTTATGCGTCCTTCATGATATAATCAGCCGGGCATGGGGGCACAGTACAATAAAGTACCCATGATTCTCTTCGATTTGTATCCTTGAAGGTTACTTTTCTTATAACTTTTCAGTTCTGTATGCAAGCAATACTGTGCAGCATCAGAATAATTGATAAATAATATCTAGTAAAAGTATGTTTAGATATTTCAGTGAAAGTTTCCAAGTAACCATTAAACAACCATGGAAGTCACGTTCTGTAGGTACTACAAATGCCATACTTTTTAGGCAGCAAGTTATGACGAACTGAAGGGGTCATTTTCTGAGAAAACTTAGAATGCAAATTTCTTTTGTCATTTCTATTGGAAAAAATCAATATTCTTTTGTTTCAAAAGACAGGTGCAAGTAGTCTCCCTAATTTCCATTACATTATTCTGTATGGCTGAAGACACAATCAGTGTAATGCTTTAAAAAAATGCTATCTCCTCTCTCAATCTTGCATTACTTCCTAAATCATTTAAAATAAGAATTGAGAAGAACGGTGTCCTTAAAAGTATGGTATCAGAATTTTTACAACTTGTCTATGAATTTGTCTACACACGGGAGACCTGGTAGACTTCTCTGGGGAATCTCTGGGGATACAAATCACAATGAATTATGCAAAATCTACAGTACTGTGGGGTGGGTCTCCCTTGCAGGTTCCACCCCGGCCAAAGCCAGTGCCTTCGCAATAGTGCCTGGTGAACCTTTCGTCTCGTTTTTGGAGGTGCAGTGGATATATTCATGACCAATGGAGCTCAGTTCTTATTTAGTAACATATTTTGGTGCAAAGCGTTTATATGGACATTCCTTGATCATGTGAACTCCAGGGAAAACACCAGATCAATTTACATACTGTTTGACAGAGAGATTAATACAGAGAAAATGGACCAAAGGCTACGGTGTTTTCGTTTACGTTTACCTGAAAGTGTTATTCACATGGTCGATCCGACCGTCGGTCGGCATAAGGTATACAAAGGGAACATCAACAGTTTTTGCCACTTTCCATAATGAATCCACCATGCAACTCACTTTGTGAAGCTCTCTGCCAAGAATCTGGCCGGTCGCTACTTGCCCCCAAATTAAATCACCAATGACGGGAAATGTATACCACATAAGCTGGTGAGAGTAGAATATTCAATATATTTCAGCAACAAAAAATGTTGATAACTGGCAATAATTTTCTTCTGTTGACATCATTAATTGCTTCGTAAATTAAGAGAGAGTTCATTATATCTTTGCAATCGAAAGTGGAAAATTCTTAACTACACGGTACAGATGTAAGAATAGTCTCCCATCATGCGTCAGATGTACCTGCCAACTTTAAGTTTTCCGGAGCATAAAAGCATTTTCTCGTTTAATATATGTTTACCTTTCAATGAAGGTCCCTGTATATTCTCATACTCAAACTGAACGTGGGCTACTTGCATACCCCTAACCTTGTCGAACAGTACCGCTTGACAAAATCCTTTCCTACAATATCCACAGCTACTAATTGTCCTCAGGACTAGCTACTTTGACATCGACGAGGACCGTAAACGGGCATTGGAAGACTTTGAAACCCAGGATAATTAGAGATAGCAGATTCAGAGGGAAATGATGAGAAATCTGAAAGATAGAGGGTTCCATCGCTCAGAAAGTCGGTTACCAGTACCGAAAAGCACTGCGGAAAGACGTCAGGTACTATATTTAGCAAGTTACATGTAATTGGTTATGACGGTAACTCCTTGACTGAATGGCTCTTTATTTACAAAGTTGCAGCTTTTGCTTTCTCTATCTTAAATGTCTTGTATGTGCGTATATTCACGACACACTGGACTGTGACATCTAATCTCCATCATCGTATATGTGAGCGCACAATCTTACGTATTGGCACCATAATTGGTGACTTATTAGGTCCTTTTTTAATAAAATGTGTTCTTGTTTTTTCCTCTTCTATTACAAGGTAACTGCAAGGAACCGTTTCAAGCACTGTACTCCAAGACTGCGTATCGCAGTTCACAGTCAGACTGAAACATTGCAGGAGGGCATATAAAAATACATTATGCACAATAGTACTTTGACCTTCGTTAGCACAACGTTGATCATTAACTTGGATTTAGGACTGTCAAATACTTTCACGATTCAGTAATTTCTCGAAAGAAATTTATACATTACTCAGGTGAGCTGTAAATTTATTTCTTTGATTTGTTGTTTCGAGACCGCCATGAATTCGAGAACATAATTTCATGCTATTTAACAGGAATACAGTTGGAATAAAGTAGATGCACTATGAGTAAACCTGCCAGGGCCAAACTGTAAAACAGGAAATATCTCTGTTTCCGGTAACCATACCTACCCAACAAAAGAGCCTACCTAAATCATTATTTCAGCATTTCCAATGCGTGTTGAATAGATCCTATCTGCAGTATGCTTGGGTCTTGGACAACAAAAGAAAAATAAATAAAAAATTCTACCGACCAGCCTACCCTAATTTTCAGAGTAATGTTACCGGAAACGCGTTTTTTATTTTTTTATTTTATTTTGCGTAATTAACATAGTCGGCTTTAAACAGTACTAGATGGTAGTTGCACACAATGCAGAGTATTTTCTCAAATGTCACTTGTTTTAATGCATTTCTTTTTAT
>NC_091938.1:28653425-28680925 GCF_041260155.1 Ptychodera flava | reverse complement strand
ATATATATATATATATATATATATATATATATATATATATATATATATATATATATATATATATATACACACACTGGATTATTCAATTTAATTCCAATTTTCGTTTACCTTTGTCGCGCGCAGGGGGGTCACCCTGTTTTCGAAAGTTTGAATGGGGGTCATCCTGTTTTCGAAAGTTGGAATAGGGGGACCGGTCCCTTTTTCTGTACAAGTCCGTTGATGTAAGACAAACAGATTGATTTTGCAACATCGCTGCATTACAACATTTCTGTGAAGGAAGAATGCCCCCCCCCCCCAAAAAAAAAAATGCCAGAATTCACAAGGGAAAAAAATCCAGTGGAACATGTAGAAAAAAAACAATAATGTCCCCAATCTTTCAGACCCCCAAGGATAACAAATGGTCCACCCCTAAATGCTTCGAGTAACAGGGGAGGGTCACTGATTTTCATGCACGGATAAGGGGATGTTCACTAATTTTGTGTGCAAGAAATTTTGAAGGGCCACTATTTTTGATGTAGCGGTGTTTCGAAAAACACCGGCCCACATCCACGCCCCGTAGTTTCTGTCCCTTATTTGTCGCTGACGGCCAGTATAATTAAAATTGACCGGCACTTCTACTTATCAGATTTGGTCGTAGGTTTTACAGACTATTTCACCTTTGGTGAACATTGCTAGCATTAACAGACATATGATTAACAAGCATGGCCATGGAAACCACACATCCTTCAAGCGACATCATGTCCGATATTTACCCGATGTATGAAACGTGCTTTTCCGAGCATGAATAATACCTACAGCCTACCTCAGGGTTTCATGAAGTTTTGAAGTTGGGGGCTAGAATGGAAAAGTAGGCGGCTTGCAGCTGCCATGACCACAAAGCAGTCGTCATCGGGGGAGGGTCCGGGAGGGGGTGTTCCCCCTCCCGGCCGAAGGCTGGAAACCCTGAAATATGAGCTAAAATTTACTTTTTACAGCTTACAGTCACTTGAATTTCTATATAGTATTTTCGGGGGAATTGTCAGCAGTGCTCCAGGGCAATTTGTGTTCATATCATAAAAGCCATTTTCCTGGGAGATTAGGCCTAAATATGATAATTCATAATTAAAATGATAAAATGTGGTAATGTTGACGATAATTTGAACAAAGAAAACTGAAGTCTTTAGAGCCTCTATGCTTTTAGGAGGTAAACTATAATAATTCACCATTATTAATGATATAAATTTGATATGTAGATGATATTATACAGTGTTACATCTAGATAGGGGATAGGGAATTCCCCCTCTGTTGAAATGTTGGCACCCCCCAATTAATTTGACAAGGGGACCACTCCCCCCTCTTGCCATGAAATGGTGTCAGTCACACCTTAGAGGTACAAGTAGAACACATGAACTGGTGAAATGCCCCCGAAATTTTCTGGTAAAGGGGAAACATTCCCCTTGTTGATGCCATCCTGGATGAAAAACTCATATTTTAAGCACAGTAAATTAGAAACTTATTAATGCATAATGTTATGCTTAAAATTAAGAACCCTGATGTTTGGTATGGAAATCTGTAGATGAAAAAGTGGAGGTAAAAAGGATAATTTATATAACGAATAATGATAAAAAAATGACAATCATTACCATATTTCGCAAATAGAATCCAAGATCCTCAGGGTTATTTGACTATATGGGTATGCAAAGTAAGAACCTTAATATAGGATATGAAAATTTGTACGTTCATGCAGAAGCGCACATTTGGATTGAACTTGACGAAATCTTTTGAAGTGAATTTAGAGGTCTGATCGCATTGTAACCACTCTGCGCGACGTTCTTATTGGCGTCGATAGACCGAAGAGCAGTCAGTACATATCATACGTCCTGCTGGCTATACTCCTTCACAATTACGCCAACCGCAGTGCAACGCACATCGGCTTACTAAAAAGATTTTCGTGAAAAAAAATCAGGTCATTGCCTACGAAAACAGTTTAATTATCCTTCTCTTGTTTCTTGGTCCACTTCAAAACCGATGATCGTAGGCGTACAGCGAAGCTTGACCTTGCGATCGCTTCCGTCTTCATTTGTTCATCGACCATTTTGAGTTGAGCTAACGACAGCCGACAGGTGTAGTATGCACGTTTTCATTAGCGTATATAAAGATCACTAAATAGGAATCAGCAATTCAGGTAGCCAATAGAATCGTCAATCGCAATTCCGATTTTTATTGGGGCAGTATACGCAAGACCGTGCTGCATCATAGTACAAGGCGATCGTAGTAGTCGCTCGTCTTCTAAATTTTGTTTCACATAAAAGCCGTTGAAAAGTTTGATTACACATCTTATGAAACTTGTCTTTATCATTTCAGAAGGTAAAACATATTTTAGCTATAATGAAAGAGTTCAAATTTCCAAAAAGGTAGCCGGCGAAATCGTAAGAGTAACTGGTCAATTTCGCCGGCTGCCGGCTCTTGATGAAACCCCTGACGTACACTAAAAACATAAATTAGCCCGGCCCAACATAATACGAAAATTTCTTCAAATTCGTGACATTCAGGCTTGCCCAGCAACCCCTGACACGTTTGTGCGGGAATTTTATAACTGACAACCTACTTTGACGAAGATTGTTTTGTTGAAGAATATGAATGAATTCGAAACTGACGTATTTTTACTATGCAAGAATTATCTATTGTATGTACACGGAGCTTCGAGTGTTTTCCAACACGTATTTGTTCGTTTTGAAATCTAGCAGTGAACTGCCTCAGAATCAGTCACAACATTTTTCATTTGCGGTCAAAAGACTTACTTGTTTTCGGATGTTGTCATGACAAAGAAAGATCCTGTCACTGTCGATCTCGTTACTAGAAACATGAGAAAATAGTATGTGAAACCTTTTATTGATCTTAGTCTGTAGTACGTCCATGATCTTGTTATTGAATACGGAACCATTCCTAGGCCTCACGGCCCAGCTACTGATACACCAGTCAATGAGTCTGCCTGTGAGTGTCTAGCTGCGTGATTGAGTCCTGTGTCCCTTGCCTGAGTTAGTCCTGGTTATAGTGTGTGTATGTCCATTTAGACAGTATCTTGGGCATGTCGGTAACAAACACCAGAACGATAAGTTGATATAACAATACAATGTTAATAACAGCTGAATATTACATAGAAGTGGTTGAAATACAACGGAAAATATTACGCAGAATACTTACACGAGAGAGATAGGTTACCGGCTGAATTTGTAAATGTGTAAACCAGTAAGACAATGTTGTCGAAACACTGCTGGTATTTAGTGACGCCAGTATTATAAGTTCCAATTCGAGAAGAATTGCGCAGGTTTTATCGTGTCGAAAAACGATAACGTATCGCGAGGGTAAATAATTAATTTCTTTGCGCCAATTTGGAAAGACTATGACAATTTTAGGCGGAAAATGCTCGAGTAATTTCTTAAGAATTTATAAAAACACTCTGCAACCTTTTGTTTGGTTACTTGAATTATCATGAAGAAAACATCCACACACGCTCACCCCTTCTCCAATTTTGGGAAAAATAAATCTCTAGAATAGGTTACAAAACACTTAACCCTTCTCCAATTTTCAAAAAGAAAAACACTTCTAGTCTCGGTTACACGTCGTAACACGCTACACTCTAGTTGTCTCTCTGGCGAGTAAAAAGTGACCATCTTACAGCCTATTACACCTCGCTACACTTCGTTACGTCCGCTACACCCCCTTCTCCAATTTTCACAAAATTTTACTCCTAGACTTGGTTACACCTCGCTACACGTTCTTAACTACGCTACAAGATGGGTGTCTCTCTGGCGAGTAAAAAGTGACCATCTTACAGCCCCTAACACCTCGCTACACTTCGTTACGTCCGCTACACCCCCTTCTCCAATTTTCACAAAATTTTACTCCTAGACTTGGTTACACCTCGCTACACGTTCTTAACTACGCTACAAGATGGGTGTCTCTCTGGCGAGTAAAAAGTGACCATCTTACAGCCTATTACACCTCGCTACACTTCGTTACGTCCGCTACACCCCCTTCTCCAATTTTCACAAAATTTTACTCCTAGACTTGGTTACACCTCGCTACACGTTCTTAACTACGCTACAAGATGGTGTCTCTCTGGCGAGTAAAAAGTGACCATCTTACAGCCCATTACACCTCGCTACACTTCGTTACGTCCGCTACAACCCCTTCTCCAATTTTCACAAAATTTTACTCCTAGACTTGGTTACACCTCGCTACACGTTCTTAACTACGCTACAAGATGGGTGTCTCTCTGGCGAGTAAAAAGTGACCATCTTACAGCCTATTACACCTCGCTACACTTCGTTACGTCCGCTACACCCCCTTCTCCAATTTTCACAAAATTTACTCCTAGACTTGGTTACACCTCGCTACACGTTCTTAACTACGCTACAAGATGGGTGTCTCTCTGGCGAGTAAAAAGTGACCATCTTACAGCCTATTACACCTCGCTACACTTCGTTACGTCCGCTACACACCCCTTCTCCAATTTTCACAAAATTTTACTCCTAGACTTGGTTACACCTCGCTACACGTTCTTAACTACGCTACAAGATGGGTGTCTCTCTGGCGAGTAACGACGCGACTGCTCTTTTACAACTTTACTGTTCTATTCCATACTTAATATCTACATGCATCACCTCAACATATCTTGAAAATTATCATCAATCACCAACGTACCTAGTATAGTTCTTATATTATTTGTAGGGGTCCCTGGTCCTTTAAACGAAATTCCGATGACCCTCTCTCTTTTACTACTCTCACTTTCTTTCTCTTCTTAAAGGCATAATTATTCACGATATGTAAATCGATGGCAAGACCGAGCTGTTCCATACCAGACTCTCTATGTGAAAATAGTCCCATCTAAAATAGGCTGCGCATTGATATATTTCACTGTAATTAGACTCCTTTTCCTAGCCTTCGCTACACTCGCAACACCTAAATACGTAGCGAAGGGGTAGTCTATAAAAAGTTTGCACCTCGGATCTTGCAGTGTATATCATTATTACACAGAGTGTAACATCCTGGCAAAAAGCTTATAGCATAGTAAGGGCAAACGGCGAAAGAGAAAGAGATACAAATCGAATAAAATGTGAATCGTATTACCTCACAAATAAAAAAGACGACAAATTAACAACCCAGGCAGAGAGTAATATCACCAGAGTGGCCCAGAACAAATATAGGCACATACCAATGCGCAAAACTTTCAGGCACATGAAAAACTTTTCGATCAAGAGTAAACAAAAGGCCTCACATGAAAGACAGATGTTGGCGCTGTGCTGCATTATACCGTTCCTCAGATTTCAAAAGCAGCTTTGTAATCGAATTTAGCAGAACAGTAGCCTATTTGTCAAAAAAGTGTTTGAAGTATTATTCGCTTCATTAGTAAATATTAGTCAGGCCAAAGTTATTAAATTCTTTGTTTTCTGCTTTCCCGCAGGCAGGTGTTTGGGAGGTTTCCATGAAAAATACCAGGTATTTTTAAATTAAATTTACTGATTAGCTTTTTTGCCAAAAATCTTTGTTTACACGTTTTGCAAGATGATATATGTCATAGTTGTAGATTGTTTCATCTTGGTATAACTTATGGAGGTAAAACATACTGTCTGGTTGGAATGGACACTCACGTCAGATGGGAACCATGAAGTGAATAAAAAAATTGCGTGTGTAGAACCTTTTCTTTGTGTTTTGAGTAGCTTACCCGTTTACTTTTCAAAATTGTGAGTCGACGCAAAACAAGGTATTGAATTAATGATTAAACTTAATATGTTAACATAAATGACACATAGAAACAGTTTGGTTTGGCTATTTAATTACAACCCCTTCCTTCTTGATAGTTGTAGTTCGTCGTCAAATTGACAGTCAGGAGAAATAGCAAAGACACCATCATGATTGTTCACTCCACAAGTCGCATGCTTAGTTACCCAAGCAAACATTAAAGAGGAAATTTCCTGCAATATGATTATCGCTGACGGTACTGCTTTTGATAAAATAACTTTAATTACACATGAACAGGCAGCGCCACATTGCACTGGTGCAGAACAGCGCCACTAGCGGCAAAATCGCCCGAAACCTTTTTGTATGATACCGGCTGATAAAACCTGTCACATCGATGCCCTAATGTGAACTTTCGAAACAGATTGAACCTTTTCAGGGTTCAATTGACTCCATCTTTCCGGTCGATAGACAATAACGTTGCCATCACCATGGCGACAAGGAATTTTGTTTTCTTCACAAGGGGATTGCCAGGACGCAACTCACTATTTTATGGCGACAATTGTCTCCTGGTTAGATTTCATGAACGGCAAATTTCAGACTGCCATTCTTTTTGTACATTACGGAAGATACACTCACTTACTTACATGTGAGCCAAGCGTAGAATTAATGCATGATAACTACTGATAGTTATTATTGAGATTTGGCTAGCGCTAAACTAAGGCTCTTATTTTTGTGATTTTTTACACCGATCTTCCCCTACATCTGACTTTTCTTTTCCTTGTAAAAGACAACCGGCGAAGACGAATATGTATAAACTGCAGGCAGTCAGTACGCAGACTCTGACTTGGGGAATTTCCCTTTCAAATCCCTTAAAAGAAGAGCTGAGTGTAAATGGTGCATAAGATCAAACGAACCATTCCGGGGTACTCATAAGGACAGGACTATCTTGTTCTTATTTCTTCCGCAACTGAGTCCACACTTAGTCACAAACGTTGGATTCAATACCTTCATCGCTTGGGCATACAACAGTTGTGGTCAGCCGTAAAAGAAGACCGAAGCCTAGGCCTTCCGAGACTTTGTAAGGTAAGAAATCTCTATTTTTTTTTCTTAATCCATTGGCTTACATCAATGCAGCTTGAGATACTGCCATACATCACACTTCAGCCATTTTCTTGATAGAGAGACAAAAAATTAAACGTCCGATTTATATTAGGTAAGTTTAAATACGTTCTATAACTCATTGGGGTATATTTAAAGCATAACGTGAATACTTTTAAAATGAAACTGTGTCTAAAACTGTATGCAAACCGAGAGATTCTCTTCTTCATCTTGAAATGCAAAAGGCGCTTGGGTGTTACAGTATGTTAGAAGGAGCTATGGAACACTTATTCATATGGTGTCTTAGACAGCATTGATGCACTTGTTATTTAAACATTTTCCTACATCGTTTTGTTGTTTTGGTGCCAAAAAGTAGTAAAATAACGTAATTGGTGTCGCCTAAGTCTGATGCAGAAATGATCATATAGATAAAAAACTGCAACATAAACAAAAACAAAACAGAAGAAACATGTAGTTTTCAACACTTTATTGGAACCGAATCGCATTGTTGATAATTACTTACTATCACTGGACGTAATGCGTTGAATGAAATGACTTTTTGAAAGCACTCTCAGTAAATAAAAATTTACTTGACACTTGGTGGAGTAAATCCCTTTATCCATAAACGGATGATTGTCGATTAACACATAGACCCTACACAGTAAGTGAGGCTACCCACAATTCTCCATGATCTGTACACACGGAGATCACTCACTGAACTGAATAAACTTTCTTCTGTAAACAGAACAACTCTGTCTATATTTCAAAATTCTGGCAAAATAGTTCTGATAATCATAATTTTCTGATTTCTCACTGTGAATAATAAGAAGATCAACCCCTTTTCCGCGGAGGAGATAGCAATTTTGTAATTTTGTCGACATAGATTTTTGACAGCCATACACAATATTTTCAAGGAAACTAAGGGAATAAGTTGCATCTGTGTTGGCAAAAGAAAGGGCATTGATTTTTTTAAATGTTCGTAACAAAGGAAATTTGCATGTTTGACAGGTGGTATATTGAGACCATCTTAGTTACTGATATTTTATCTTGACAAGTGTGCAATTTTTAGCACCTCCAAACATCGACTTCTCATTCAATTTACTCTTGAATTTTAAACATAATAAATAATTTTGGAACATAGTTTTAACAAATAATCCTAAACTTAACTTGTAAGTTTGATATCGTTAAGAAACTGATAAAATTAAAAAGCCTTTAGTAAAAAAAATGTCTGAGTGTACAAATCAAGGGGAATTGTGGGTAGCCTCACTTACTGTGCCCTAGAGAATCATGCCTTAGCTGCAGAACAATGACCCTCCGTGCTGCTGCGGGCTAAGGATTATATCACGCCTTCACAAGCAAATGGCATGAATTTGCTACCTGTGAAGATTGAAATAATTAGTCAACACAGTCTTGTAATCAGATGAGGCTGGTGAAAATGCAAGAAAAGTATAATTGACAGATTTCGGAACTGAGGACAGAAACGTTATACTACAATTATCTGCAAACGTTGGTTTCTAATGACAACATCCATGAACCCTCGCAAACGAAATAAGAACAGCCCTATGATCTTTGTACACAATAGGACCGGTATTTGTGTGGGAAACCCCCTTCAGTATCCCTAAAGTGAATGCAAGAGTTGAATATTTGCCAGCCGCCAATTAAAAGAAGGCGAATAAGAGAATATAAAGAAATTGGCTTGTCTCCATGGATGACGTTAGCTTATATTAAACAAATTGATTCCCCGAAGCCAACGTATGCTATTCTTATATGGCCTTTCCCTTTCATTTTCAGTAGTACGCATGCTCGGCTACATTAACAAAGCCAAGCTGCTTCAGTACGTTTCAAACACGTCGCCACTTTGAATCGTTATCCACATTACATAAATGAAAGTTTTTATTCTTTGCAAAGTCACAACATGTTACTGTTAAGCGTTCACATTTTGTAATTTTAACGCCAATTTTCATCATTCCAACATAACTAGCGAACCTAGGTTCAATGTAAAGAACGGCCCAAATTCAAGGTGCAAAGGGGTTATGAGGAGAACCGATTACAAGCAAATTTAACATCGGCAGGAGAACAGGATATCATCGATGATACTATTCTTTCTGCCTTATCCTCCAAAACTTTGACTCTACGCTATTGATTGTGCGTTTGTTTTCTGAGCATTTCACACTCAAGGAAGACTCATTCACTTACAAGGGGGACAAGTCAGTGACATATTTTCTACTTCCGTCTGTCTGTAAAGACTTTCAAAGAAAATGAAATGAGTGTCTGGTTGTTTGCAAAAGACCCTAATATATGATTTTGTATGAAAAAACACACTGATATGGATAGAGAAGAGAAATAACAGTTACAAAATTTTTACGTTGATTTTTTTTATAACTATATTCTTCAGCGTCCTACAGCCGCTCGATAAAATAAATGTAGTAAATAGAGTTCGATACAGAATTTAGGGCGAAATACAATCTCCATAAATCTACTGTTGCTGTTTTTTCCCTGTCTTTTAACTCATCACTTTCTGTCATTTTGATATTAGGTAAAATGGATCCGAAGACAATCGGGGTTTTAACAGGGTTGATGACGTTGGTTATTGCATTGAATGGAGTGGCATATGCGTGAGTATAATATGAATCCGCCTTTACTTTACAAAAGTTATGTAGATGCTCTACAAGAATGAGACAGAGTCATATACCTAATTTGTTCTCTGCATTAAAGAGCCTATGCCATTGATTTTGCGTTCGTTTTCTCAGCTGTGTCTGGTGTGCTTTCTTGTTTCTGTCAAAAAAAATCACAATCAAGTACTTTGAAATATGCTACCATTAGCAAGTAGTAAATATGAAGTGAAAATGAGTACAACTTTGATTTTGTGTTTTTTCTAGAAACCCAGAGACCCACGTGTGCACTGAAAATGTTCTGCAGTCTGTGCAAGGAACCAAGACAAACACAGCCCGTGATAGGTACACTAGGAGGTGTGGCTGGTTTAACTGGTTTCGATGCTCCTCATACAGGTAAGCTTTCTGTTGAGTATGACCTGCATCAGACAAACAAATGAAAAATAATCATTTCAAAAAATATAGTGCCTCGAATACAAAAGGAGATAAAATATACAGCTTCGTATTCTCGTCACGCTTTGTGTTATTTCTAAGTTGCTGGAAGATTTTATTGAGCTCGAGCTAATTTTATATCTAGGAACACTTACACACTGGCTTATCAAAAGACGTACAGAATGAACCCGGTGCACTCCTGTTGTGAAGGATGGAAAAACTTGGTAAATGGTGTTTGTTCAACCCGTAAGTATAATAAGGTTATTTGTGAAACAGGGCAAAGTACGGGTGAGGGGCTCTCTGTCCATAACTTGATGGACAAGCCGTAGGCGAGTCCTATACGTCAGAAACGGATAGTCATACATCGTCATACATTATACCTAATCCTATCTATTATATGATTTTTGTCTTTGACATGGAAAGCAGTGGTAAAAAATTTGACGAACATTATATAGCATAATTTCGAAGAGATGAATGCACACGACCAGAAAACCGTGCCATGCTGACTTTGAAATGCCTGCAAGCAGTTGATATAATCCAAACTTGCTTAAGCTTGCATATGCATTCAATGATAACACAATTGGAACTAATTTGGGATAATCGGATGGTGAAGTAATGTCTGTTTGATCTGCAAATGTAATCTCATCTCATCAAATTAGTTCAAATCGTGTTTGATGTAAATGTTTATTATATTTCATCTATACAATGCAAGATGAGAGGTACATGAATATTCCACATTGATAAGGAATCATTACCATAAAATACGGAAAAGGTTCATTAATCTGATCTGCATAAATGAATATTACTCAAATTTGCATCTTGCACAATAGATTAAGCTGTAATGCTAGATAGAGTTTGTGCTAGCTTTAGTCTTAAACACGATTGGAACTAATTTAGGATAATTGGATTTCATACTTTTCTCAAAAGTGTTCGGTGCTGAATGTTGCAATATTATAAATTACTCATAACAACAAGTGTACAATGAAAATATGAGCTTACATTTGCAGATTAAACAGACATTACTTCACCATCCAATTATCCCAAATTAGTTCCAATCGTGTTCTTAATATCCAGTTACGTCGAAAATCGATTTTTGACTTTTCTCTTGGCATAAAAGTTATTTAAATTCCCTTATACACTGCCATTTCTTACATGTCTCACATAAAATTATATGTAAGCAACCATGTTTTCTCGCCCTGTAATCACAGCGATATGCTCCCCATGCTGTGAAAATGGAGGCACGTGTGTCAGTCCAAATGTTTGCGACTGCCCGCCAGGCTTCTCTGGTCCAAGATGTTCGGAATGTGAGTAGAAGTCACTGTTTTTTGTCACTGAATTGTCAGTACTGCCTCTATTTCAGGAATATTGGAAGAGCTTCTATTTGCCTAGCCTTGTGCATGGTGACCAAGCGTACTACTAAGCTAATTGTCGACGGGGTACTATAATAAAAGTTTATGTGTACACCGACCCAATTCTTTCGGACTGACCTTACACTCATAGTAGGCCCAATTTTTTAAACCTAAGTGCCCTGTTTTTCTAGGTTAGCCCTCACTCACTTACTTTTGTATGACCTTCAGCTACAAATTACTGTGCCTCTAACAACTGCGAACAAAACTGCGTAAACGCACCTGGAAGGGCCGTCTGTTATTGTGACCAAGGGTACTACTTAACTCAAGGAGGGGAATCATGCGCAGGTCAGTACTTTTATATTTTCATTATATGAGGATTTACTCCTGCGATTTTCATTTCGTTCATTTGTTTGTTTGTTTCTTTAGCGTGCTCTTAACTTATGCAAAACTTGTCCATAGCGTATTCGACGTACGCTCAGCGTATTCGCCAAGTTTTTCATACATTGGCATACGCTGGCTAAATCGTCAAGGTGTGACAGGGCCTTTGCGTCTCGATGGGACTTATTGACGTGCGTCATAACAGGTTTTATGTCAAACGATCTGGGCAAAGCAGTTGAGTGCAGTCAACAATTAATTCAGCACAATAAAAAGTGTCAGGGCTACTTGAAAATAGTTTATCGCGCCTTAAGAAGCTATAATTTTACATTACGTGGCCTCTTGTACCGTTGATTGCATGTAAACACAGTAACCTCTCAATCTAAATCTTAACAACGTTAGCTGAAATACCAGCATTCGACTCAGTAGTTCTAGATAGAATAGCTATTTTTCATTGTCAACAAATCAAATATGTATATGTTATGTTTGCTTCCGACTTCATTTGTCACAAACACGCTTCTCCTTAAATTTCTCTTTTTTTCTCTAAAGATATCAACGAATGCGTTGATTCCAATGGTGGCTGCGCCCATACCTGTCACAACACTTTCGGTAGCTTTCTTTGCAGCTGTAACCCAGGTTTCACATTAGGCTCTGACGGACGTTCATGTAACTGTAAGTTGCCAAAACGTTTTGGTAAAAAAACATTATATAATGCACATTGCTTGCATGCAAGGAAAAAAGGGACAAGTAAACGTAACAATGATTAGGAAATTCAGTAAAGTTTTGATTTTGACAAAGAATCAACAAATATGAGCAAAAATCATACTGACCACGTCCAGCTATAGGTCACAAACACATACCAGCAACGAAGTAAAAAGATTTTGTGTAGAAAAGTGACGCACTGATTCTAAAACGAGTGGCGGAATACCTGGCTTTTACATCACAAAAGTAATTTAGTTGCTTTAACAGATTACATGAAATGTGACACAATGGGTCATCTTGATGACTGTAGCATGCTAGCATGATACGCATACCGATTCCCTACACCCGTTACCATCATTATTGGTGGTTCAAGATGACCCCATTGTTATTATCGTTTTATTTACCTTAAATGGGTACAGATTATGGGATCTATTGTGACTTGGAAGCGAAAAGGGACTACATATATGACAACCAATGGGTCATTACTGTTCATATTTTAGATAAAAGATAGCCTTAGTATTCGCGAGACCATATCGAAAGTGTGAGTTATACTCGTCGATTCTGTGACGTGACAGAAAATGCAGGTGTTTATAATGGAAAAGCACAATTTCTGAGTTATTTTAATCTCTTTGGAGAGACTGTAATAAATTAATGTATTTGTTTTTCTGTTTTTGATAATTCTTTAACAGAATATTAAAACGAGATATGTACAGCTGACCTTCATGAACTCAAAACCAGGCTAGCTGCAGTAGAGGTCAACTACAGCGATTTACCTTGCCCTTAACTATCATCGAACGTGTTTATGAAGTGTTGTCGTTTTACGATAAAAAAATGTCGGATTATTTGAAGAACGTAACCGAATATAGTGTCCTATATTTTGAAAAAATGAACTAATGTTTCTGAATATTTTAAACGTAGTATTTTTCTCTCTACTTACAGTCATGTTACTGATTTGGATTTTTTGTCAATTTTTTTATGAACCAGGCAGTCAAATGTTAAAGATATCAAATATCAAACGGAAAACAATATCCTATGCATCGACTGATCCATATGATATACCTAATTTCATCATCACGTATTTGTGCAGATCTTGTTGTCAATATTTAGTTTCATTTTGAATCGAACGTTTATCCGGGGTATAAGAAACGCAATTATATCTCTTAAGTTTACTCCGTACAGTTAGAGCTTCAGGCTTTTTAAATTTACATAACGAGTACTTTGACAGTGAGTGATGTATATAGTTCCTGTCACCTATGTTGAGTACACGCAGTTTACGAGAGTCATTGCAGGGTTCTGTTACAAAGTAATACTGTGAAATTTTACGTAAAATTTGTTAGTGGCGCTCTGTTGACTTGATTTACACAGCTATGGGAGGGAGAAAGAAAGAGAGAAAGAGAGAGAAAGAGAGATGGAGAGAGAGAGCATTTTTAGTGACAAAAACGGAATGAATAATGTATAATATACTCGGCAAGTGCCAATATTTCTTTTTTTTCTGAGTGTCATTCACAAGCAAAGTCACACAAAGACTGTGGTTTTCTATTTCCCTACCATTTTGGCATATGAACCATTGTTCCTTTATAGCTGCGGCTAATACGAATAAAATTAACAACTTAATGAAAGTACTGAGATGTTCTCTTTTCATAAAGTGCATTTTGTCAAGTTTAATTTAGCCTGAAAGGCGTATGTCTTGAAGCAAACATACTACCTCAGTATTTAAGGGGCAATATGATATTACTCAGAATAAAGCTCTTTGATCAGTACATTAAAGGTTACTCTGATCAGAGAAAAACAGCACCTTGACGGGTCAACAGGTATATGATGATAATAATTCCCTGAATTTCAATAAATTCCGATTTCTTTGTAGCTCAATTAATAAACGTCACTTTTCTTGCTATAATAACAGCAGTCAGTATCAGGCAGATACGTGTTAATGGTGCTTAGTTGTCTTAAATACGTGCAAAACATTGGCTCTTTGTAAACTCTTCTTAGGGTACTACACAGATCCGCGATAGTTTCTTCCTCTCTCCTTAATGTAATGTGCGCCTCGGAGACAGATGTAGTAATCGGCCTCTCAAACGTTTAATTTCTCGGTCAACAATTTGTGAATACTCATATGAACTACATTGAGTAAAAACAGTTTTCAAATGCTTTTTTGTAAACAATCGAAAATGCATTTTACCTTTAGAGTTAGCACAGGAATGGCGGCGATATTGAATTTCAAGTCAGGTAATATTTGGATAATTTGTCTGCAGATTGTACACGATAACCACCTTTTTATTCATAATTTGGTTTAAGTTTAAAGGTTAAAAGGTTAAAAGTTCCGTTATTTGAGCAAAACTTTGAGTCTTTCAATTTCGAGGTTCCACTTGTTCGAAGGTTTTGGGTTTACAGATACCTAAAGGAATAAATTGAAGGCATAGACTTCAGTAGACTATCCCATTATTGGTAGGCTGTTGCGTAGATTGTCGAGGTGAACGCGTTGACCGGGCCAGCCAGTAACTGCTACCGAGAAAAATCAAGATACTGTGGCGAGTCTATTTCGAGGTGTATACTACTTTCATTTTGTTGGATCAAAGGTCGGACATTCGACAGCTTCTGCTAACTGGTACGAAAGAAGAGCTTTGACTCAAATCATAACTTTCGCCGCCGACCAATAATGACCCCGAATTTATTTTGCTACCTTACCACTCAGGCGTTTCATATTCCCATTGTTTTACGACGTGTGTGATTTCTATTTCAACTTGATCCATAGACTCCCCTTGTCATAAAGAGCTGGCATTTGGATGGGAATGGTCAGAAATTCCATTTCAAAGCAAGCTTCGTCTGTTAAGGCCATTTATTATGCATTAGAAGGGGCACAGCGACATTAATCTTTACTTGTGTCATCGAAAAAAAAATGAATATTGAATATCGTGAAAATAATGAACTGTCGTGCTCGTAGTTAGGGGAATTACGAGTTGAGGTACCAGTCTGGATCGTAATGCTTTCAGTAACTGAAGCTGACACACCAAGGTGTAGATCGTACCACAACCTTATACTTTATTATAAGATGGCGACCGTGTCGTTCACCGTCAAAGGTCTGATCTCAAGTGTATCTAGTCTAAACTCTCTACAAAGTTGAATACATCTCGAGACTTACCTAAATAATAAATTCCGATTTATCACATGGTAATTTTCCCGCTAGTCTTTGATAGTTTCTTAAGATTAAATAAGATCACACCATGGAATATCCCGTTCTCGATTGTTCTCATTGAAATCTTAACAAATAATTAATAAACTATCACACTATCTCCTATCTGCTTCTCGTATGATTTGAGTCCATGACTTCACACGCCTTGGCCACGTGAGGGACGCTTCGAGATAAAATCTCTATAGGGAAGGGCATTACAGTGCAATCATATTGAAAGTGGTGCAGCGCGATTGGACAGATGTCTATCCATTGTCTAACACATGGCACCTGGTTACAACATCTGATCATACGACGTCAGGTAACAATATTATGAACTTATGAAGTACTTTGGCTGTATATGCTGTGACAGGGCGGTGCATTGAAAAGCTAGATTACGTCACTGCCAATCTGGTACTCTGTGAGCCTCTTAATGAAAAGGAAACCACAGTTCGGTTTTCAGTTTGACTGCTCGAGTGTGGCATTAAATTCAGCCCTATTGAAGGTTTAACCAAACTTTTTTTTACTGTTTTCCGGGTTCATGACATGGCGTTATTTTCGTCTCATACAGTAACACCATAGAAATTCATTGTACTGTCCCGACAACCTTAAAATGTCAGAACGCCAACTAAATCATTGCCCCTTAGAATGGTGAATACTGAATCCAAAATTGTTATGGCGTATTTGTTGACACTGTTTCATTTACGAGCGCCTAAATTCACCGTCGGTACTGCTCCTGGGCCGAGGGACACGACCATAGTCGCTTGATTTGCCGTAAGCATGATAGTCTAGTTCAGAATTGTATTCACACTACAGTTTAAGCTGCAACTTTTAATCCCTTAATTCGTGTTTGAGATGCATTTTCCTTGAATGCTGAATAAAATGTTTTACGTGTTTAGAGACAGAATAGTAAAACCAATCTACGTCGGTACTTGTAAAAACAAAAACAAAAATAAATAAACTGAAAATGCTAACGTGTTTCAGTATATATCAGATGCAGTTAACGGAGCTGTTTATCAAAAAAGCTAATTCGGAAGCAACTTTTACGGGTAAGGAGTAACTTTTTTTTCGCTTGATTGGCCTGTAATAGTTGGCTGACGTCTTGTTCTGGAACCATGCCGCTATGCTGTCACAGTTGTTGAGTTAGTTTATGACGGATGCCCAGTAAATCCACTTGAAATTTTTCAGTATTTTCACAACAGATCAACTTGACCTATTATTGACCTCTGTATAACTAACTGACTGACTTAGGTTATGTGCAAAGGACCTGTCTTACAGATTTTAAGTTTTGACAGAATTGCCAACTGAGTATCAAGTAATGACAATTACTGCTGACTTGACAATTGTTACATACTTTCGGAATGTTATGAAGTTGTGTAAGAGAATCGTACCTTGACCTGTCTCGCCTAGTGACTAAACGAAATTGTGCAGAGATATTATGCAAAGTTTGCAGACTTAATCATGATAATCATTGCAGTGAAAAGTAAAACAAAGAGAAACATGGTCTATCAAAACGAACACTCGGTTGAGTAAGACGGAGTGGGGTTTTTGAAGGACTGCCATTGAACCACATTGAAGGGACTTCTATTGAACGGTGTGTACTACATAACAGCCAAAGTATCTATCTCTTAGGACAATCTACTGTGTGTCTGGATATTTCCAGCAATAAACCCTGCGGGAGGCTCGTAACATTTACAGCTCTGCAGTGTACCAGTGTGACCGATGAAAACTGTGTAGTCAAGATAGACCACCAAAAATGGAATCTGGTGTTCAAAATGAGATAATTGGTGGTCTTTTGACGCATGACCATCGGTTATTTTGAACCCCGGCATTGCTAATTGCTTCACAGAACAATCAGATATCTGTCAGATCCATATCTGTAGCAGGTTTCATCAAATTTAGCACAGTACTTATCACTTATTACAAAACTTTATTTAATATGCAAATGAGCTGTTTATTAACTTAACATTGCTCAATGCTTCATGGGACAATGAGTTAATTATCATATGAATATCTGTAGCAAGTTTTATAATATGCCATGCTGTAATTTCAGAGTTAGATCACTTATTAGGAAATTCATTAAATGTACAAATGAACCCTTAATTAACTTGGCAATGCTCAGTGCTTCACGCGACAACTAGATATTTATCAGATCAATATCTGTAGCAGGTTTCACAAAATTTGGTGACACAATTTCAGAGCTATATCACTAATTACAAAGTTCGTAAAATATGCAAATGAACCCTCAATTAACTTCACACTACTAACTGCTTCACAACACAGCCAGATATCTGTCAAGATCAGTATCTGCAGCAGATTTCATCAAATTGTGGGCGGTGATTTCGGTGTTCTATAACTAATTACAAAACTTCATTAACTAATGCAAATGAACTATTTATTAACTTGACACTGTTCAATGCTTTTCAATTCAATTACATATCTATAAGATCAATATTTGTAGCAGGTATGGTCAAATTTGGTGAAGGAATTTGAGTCATATCACTACTTATGAAAGTTCATTAATGTGCAAATGAGCAGACAATTGACATGACACTCACAATATAGTCATAATATTCTGAGAATGTCGTCTGTGAAACGTTTTATTAAATTTTGTGCGGTATATATTGATATATGTTGACACTGTAAAACTGACTAAATAGGAAACCATTATATTGAAAGAATAATATTTCATAACATCATTAATATGCAAGCCACACTAACCAAAATTCAATGAGTTCTCGCCATTAGCACACGGTACCTGTCTAGAAAAACTGACTTGAATCGAATCAGGCGTTCTTCAGTCATCATGTAAACAGATAGACAGACAGACAGAAAGACAGACAGACATCGCTACGACATTAGCTCAAGTGTATAAACAGGTGAGCTAATGACACTGTGAAGGCTCTTCGTTAATAGTTGGTGTAGTTCAGTTTTTCTGACGTTGTCACATTACACTGTTATTGTATACAGAATTTTATTGTCATGGACAATTCAAGAAACAAGAATTTAATTTCTTTGAGTCTTTTCATGGCTCTCTGCATGTTAGAGTTAAAAAAATCAAATGCTGCTTTTACATATTTTGTTCACGAAAGTATTGAATAAAATCGTCATGCCAAGCAACATTCAGGATGTTTAACTTTCAGTACTTGTTAAAAGTAGAAGAGAATAGACCACGATGCTTGCGTTAAGAAGTAAACAGCGTGTCCTTGCACTCATGAACCCGGATATGAGAGAGTTAAAGCGGCGGGTGACAGGTATGAATAGACTTTACTGACCCCAATCCATCGTCTTTGTAAGTTAGGCGGAGGCTCTATGCTGAACAATGCCCGGATCATAAACACGCAAAAACTTGCTTTATGTCAAATCGGGTAAATATAATTAAAGAACGTCTCTTTGATGAGGCGGTCATAAGTTTCGATGATGAAAGTCATGCAATCTCGAGTCCCAGATTTGGTTTAACATATTTCATTCGACGGTCTTAATTACTGAATTTATATTACTGAATTTATATAAATATATATATTTATATAATCCCCCCGTATTCCGAACGAGTATGGCGGCGTCACGGACGCGTGATGCCCCGTGTAGCGGCCGTATCTCTCCGAGCCGTAGGCGAGGGGGATACAGCCACTACACGGGAGTTCACGAGAACGCGACGCAGACACATCGGTGAGGAATACCGGGTGATTGTATATTTGTCACATGCATAGACCCAGTTTTCCGTGAATAAACCTTTCAGGAGTGATAATTTCTGTTAAAGAACAAGAGGGAGTATTTTACAAGAATTCATACGCTTGTATGCGGTCCGTGGCTGGTCACAGCTGACTTGACTGCGCTCAGCTCTGCATGTCGAGGTTAACTTAGAGCACGCCGAAGCTGCTCCCATGGATAATTAGCGTCTCTCGTAGGGCATTTTCTGTGCGAACCAAGCAGAAATACGAAAGACTATGGATTTTTAATGCAACGTATTTATTTGGTACTTACTATAACATCAATTTGAGTGAAAATTCATTCATAAAATTATTGGACCTGCAAGCCACACTCAGCCGCGGCTACCGTGAACGGGTTATCTTTGTCAATATTTGAACATCATTCAAAGAATTCTGCTTTGCAAAGTTTGTATGGAAGTTTCAAAATTAACAATTATTATTTTTTAGGAAATTATCAATTGTATGTTTAAATTTTACGAATAAACTGAGCTGGTTTAAATATAATGAAGAACAGTGTTTGGCTCTGACTCGATCGGTAAGACTACAAGCAACGATTGTTTCCTAGCTCAGACGCCAGACGACTAAAGGTCAACAACAAGGTACAATGCAGGAAACGTACGTGATGCACAATATGCATCGACAAAACAATATATTGCACCTTTAAATGCACTGATAACCTGGTAAACTCGTCTCTCTTGAAAAATAAAATAGCGTTTCTTGTGATGAGTTTCAAGTCATGAGTATCGTCATTGCTGTCAGGAATGATGAACGCTCTTCGCTTCCTCAGCTCCACCCGGGGGCTCGACTTGTTGACTGCCGCGGCAGCATTGATTTTGATGTTGAACTTTCAACCCGTCAATGCTGCTTCAGAAAACAATCTTACTGCTGCAGGGATGATGCTTATTATGTTGTTTGATGGACATCGACAGGGGCACTTTTGACGAGGTAGACAACACAAAATGTCGGTAACATAGGGTATTAAAGTGTCAGTGGTGAAGAAATCAAACGTTTCAATCGCAAATCAACGACGAGGAGAAACACAAATTCATAATATTCTAGGTAGTATCGACGGTATATATATATATATATATATATATATATATATATATATATATATATATATATATATAACTATTTGCCCAAGGAGGTACTACTACCATTGAAAACCTTTCGTTGTTTTATTAAGATTGATAGTTATTTATAGAACATATAAGCATTATTTAATTTCGTTATTATGTGTCTGACCCTTTGAAATGTTTAATTTATAAGGGGAAATGCAAAGGTACGGGACGTACAGTAGCAATCTCTCTCTCTCTCTCTCTCTCTCTCTCTCTCTCTCTCTCTCGCTCTCGCTCTCGCTCTGTCTGGGGCACTAGTAATGTGTAAATCTACCTTTGAATCATTTCGTTCAAATAATGGCGTACCCTAATCGAAGAAACGGAACGGAACGGAGCGAAACAGAAGGCCATACAAAATGGAAATTTGTGTCTTTTTTTTGCGATGCGTGTGTGACAGTATGGCGTACATTCAAGTTTGCTTGCGTATACTTTGCTTTAATGAAATAAAATTTCAAAACATCGTAAACCTACTGACCATCGACGACGTCAGTTTATATAAAGGAAAATGAGGGCAACTCCACACATCGGCTCTACCAAGTTTGTTTAATATTACGATATGGTGAATAAAAGGATCATTGCATTTATTTTGTGTGGAATACATGGCGAGACACCGGTGAATCGATAGTGCTTTGACCCTAGTCATGTGATCTGGGTCCCCGGTAAACCGGTTTGTTGATTGAGTGATTCTTAACGGTGTTTCGGAACCAAAAATGGGGTTCCTTCATCAGTCGCTCTCTTGTTTTGTATCCCCTCCGCTTGGTTGTGTGATAAAGTCATCTTCGTCCTCGAAGAAGAGAAGCCAGATTCGTTATTGAGAGAGTTAGCCACTATTGACTGACTCTATAGTACGCGATCCGGTGTGTGGTGTCATATTATAATTAACATGACCCAGCATCGACCGAAGTTTCTGGACGCTTATACGAATACTTGTTTTAGGGCATATTTTGAGCGTTGCTACTGCTCGTTATGTTAACAGTAAATGTTGTACTAATCTGATAACGATTAGTTTGTTTAGGCATTTAAATCGATTGTCCGAACCTTTGGTTTTGTGTCAATTTCATGGACTTTTTAATAGTTTTTGGGTCGATATTGGTGCCTGCTTACTGGTGTCTGTAAAGCATGTTGTGAAGGGCTGTTTCGGGAAATAAATCTTATTTCTCTGTCTTTAGCCATTCCCAGGTTTCATGGTTTCGTTAACAATATTTGTTGTAAACGGTCTTTGAAATCGGTTTGGGCTGAGGAGAGTATTGGTTTATATAATTCATGCCACCGACTTTGATTAGTTATATGGCAGCTTTCTTAGTTTTTGATTTTCTTTGCCAGATGATGTTTTTTGTATTGCTCAGCAATCTTTTTAGTATGGTTAATTGTAGTGCCAATTCGATGACAGATTGCATCTTGGTTTTATAAGGTAAGTTGTGGCGTAAAATGCAGACAAATTAAGCAAAAAAAATTCAGAGTCCCGTTGTTAAAACCGCTATCGTGAAACCTTTTTACTGTTTGAGCAATGTGGGCAAAGTGTGTTTGAATTAACTCACCGGACTTCGGTTGTCGTTCCGGATATCAACGGAATGCTTACTCCTTCACATCTTGGTCAAAGTTACATAACGAGCTATGATTTTGTGAGAAGGATTTGTTTTAGATGCTCGTTTTATAGACCATGAGGAGTATGGTTAGAAAACGACTCGAGGGTTGATCCCAGAAGTAAGCTCAGCTGCAGTGATTTTTTGTTCACTCTCCTGTGTTGATAGAGTCCTCCCTTATGTGCTCAGTTTAAGCGAGCAGACCGTACATACAGAGACATCGCTATCTGTGCTCGTCTCAGACTGGTTTGACGAGACTTTGAGCTTGTTCTACTGTAGCAAGGCAGGATGTGATTACAGGTTTGAGTATATTTATATTACGTCAATGTCAAAGTAGACCGTTATTTGATAGGTTAATTGGTTTCAGGCATTAAACTTTGATGAAGTTTATTTTGTCCCAAAGTTTCCGTGTAAGAGCCATGGTTAAAATATTTTTATATTTTGTACACAAAGATAATGGTTGAAATGACCCATGTTTTGCTGATTTTTTACTGCGTTACATATGAGGTAGTCGATGGATACCCCGGAGGGTATTCTTGTATTTGCTAGCCCTCGACTTAGATCACACACGGTCTTTTCATAAAATGGAGTGTCCGTGCTTGTAACGTGACCTAAGAAAGCAATCAATACGCAAGCAAACTTGAATGTACGCCATACTGTCAAACACGCATCGCAAAAAAAAAAAAAAAAAAAAAAAAAAAAAAAAAAAAAAAAAAAAAGAATGGCCTTCCATTCCGTTCCGTTCCGTTCCGTTCCGTTTCTTCGATTAGGGTAAGCCTCAAATAATCATAGACAGAAGAAGCAAGACAATTGTATAAGTTCAGAACGTAACCATGACTTACATTGCGTTTCACCAAGGTACCGCAACTCAGCGTATGAGACGAACAAATTCCACGTACAAAACACACGATTAGCGGTGTAGCGGTGGCTTCTCGCAAAAGCCACCGACTCATCGATCTTGTTCACATTGGCAACCCAACTGAAATTTGGGCCGACGCAAAATAATTGTCCTTTTGGGATTAAATTTGGTCCGTGTCCACACCTACCGGTACCAGAATTAGGGCCGACGTAACTTTACCTTCCTTTGTGACCTCTGACCTGTCAAAGTTCAAAATGGCGCATTTGAATATGGCACGCTGTTTCTACTGTTCATGATTTTCCTGTGTTTTTACGCACAAGAAGGGCAAATATGACTACCACTCACCCTTTTAATCATCGGAGATATCTTCACCATTTATTGGATGAGCATATGGTATATATAAGACCGCGGTGGAGAAATAACCAGTGCGCGGCTTTTTTTGACATGCCTCTCTAGTCTATTACGTGCACTGTGGAATCGAATGACATGGTCTCGTTTGCGGAACAAAGGTGGTGGGAAGTTCAGCGTACATGGGATGATATTAAAATGTAAAGACTGGATTGAAAACTTTCGATAGGTGTAAACTTTAGTTTCAAACGTCGTTGTTTTGTGCGAATAGGGTGACTAGTTCAACTTCGATCCATAGCGGAGGCCTGGTCAACTGGGACCAGGGCCGACGTAACGTGTCCACACTGGCGATTTGCGTCGGACCAAATTTTGCGTCGGCCCTGAGTCGGCCCTGAACCCCCCCCTTCTAAACGGGACCAAACTGAGTCGGCCCTGGCCGACTCAGCGTGTCCACATTGGTTTTTTACGTCGGCCCCGGCCCTGGTCGGGACCTGGGCCGACGCAAAGTCGTCAATCTGAACGTACCAATCGATCGATTAATTACAGTGAACCAGCATGGGGCGGCCGCTGTCTGGACTGAGAGATAAACAGTTGGCTATACTTGATCTACAATGTAACTGGGTTTTTTTTACAATTTCAGCTAAGAGTTCGAGAGGTGAAGGTTTTCTCAACAGAAACTAACTAAAAAGCCACATATTGTAGATAAAATGTATCTCTCTGTCTACACAGAGCGGCTGCCCCATGCTGGTTTACAGTAATTAATCAATCAGTCGATGACTTTCAAATGTGTCGTGGTACCAAAGCTAATCGTTTGTTCTGTACGTGGATTGTGTCCATCTCATACGCTGATTTGCGGTACCTAGGTGAAACGCACTGTACGTCTATCTCCATCACGAGGTAAAAAAGACCCTTCAAGGTGTAACGAACATGATATGACAGCATAAGAAACTACCATCTTGAAAACTACAATCTCTTTTTGCCGTCAGCTGATGTGTCAGTTTCCAGTATTTGCGTTGAAATACTACTGTCGAAATTAAAAAGAAAATTGACTAAAGAGAATTTTTTCTACTGTTTATGATTTTATCACAGTTTATAACACAATAGAAAGCCTCGCTTCTACTGTCTATGAGAACACCTTGTATCAGATGTTTAACATTGTTTGCCACAGTGTATATTATTTACGGCCAATCGAAGACTTTTAAATTTGGAATCACCGCCGACGACTTTAAGAAACATGTTTATGAGAACATTTCAGCATAACTTTCGTAACAGAAGCAAATATCCGAACTACCTGATGTGCAGGAATATTACCACAGCGGTATTTCGCGAACCTAAAATGGTCAGACGAAGTCTATGCTACGCGACATAGAACAATGGCATCATCGGGCTTAAAACATCGAAGTACAAAGTGTTTGCAGCTCAAAATTGTATGTAAGGATGCAGTAACGTCAACGGTTAAAATGCTTTCCTTTCTTGTGTCTGCTGAATCTCGAAATAACAATAAATAAATAAATAAATAAATAAATAATCAATGAACACGGAAACTGTTCCAAGACGGCCCTGTAAATGATTCGTTGACGTTTAATGTAGCTGGGTTTTATCTCATGCGCTTTGTTGTTTGTTACGGATGTACAACTATACTTTATACAGATCTTCGAATGAGGTGACCCACTCCAGCAACCAGTGCTCTCTACACGACTCTGTAAATTATATGTTTTACTAAATCCAATTCACCATATCTCCACCAAAGGATTAATGATTGATTAGATCGCCATGCAGCCTTACTTATTTGGTCCTTCGATGACATCGCATTTTGAAGCCATAACTCACGAAAAGAAATATGAACTCTTTAATTTAATTTCTTGAACTTTGTTCAAAGCAACATCGGGAATCATAACTGAAAGCGGTTCAATAGTCGTTGGCTTCTTAGCATAAACCAAAATATCTGACATTTATAAAGTAGTCTACCAATGAGCACTCTGGCGTCTGACTGCTGTTTGTATAGATTATGAATGTAAATGATATATTTCATAATTACGATAATATACTTCTTGGCCTTTTTACATGCCTGATGCGCATATTATCAGACTGGTAGAAAAAAGTATAAGACTGCAATCAAAATGTTACCTATAAAAAGAAGAATTTTATTATAAAAACAAGTTATTATAGTGTCAAGGTATACGCGAATACATCAACAATTGTGTTAATGGTGTCCGATTGAAAATACTATGATATAAGGTTATGGTGTATTATTTACAAAAAAACTGTATCAGAGAAATAGAAAAAAAACATGTATGACTTTCAAAACACTGTAAATATATGAAACCAAGCCTAAGAGTTAAGAAGTGTACAACTTTTTCAGAATATAAGCTAGAAACATATGAAATCATCAACATTATACAGGACTAGTGTAGGTCCTTTCAGATCATGATCGTCGGGAATTGAACATAATTGGAAAAGTATTAAACGAATTTCAGAAAACAACAACAACAACAATAACAGAAACAACAACAAAAAACACGTCCAAAGATTAACCTTTTACACAAACTGGTAAAATAAATCACATCATTGTCATAACGGCTACTTTACATTTAGTATTTTATACGCAGTTCACTTTACTTGGACGTAAATCATTATACTATTTGATTCAATTCGTTGTTTTCAAAGGTGACAATATGACTGCTCGGTGAAAAGTGATATATATATATATATATATAATATATATATATATATATATATATATATATATATATATATTATATATATATAATATATATATATATATATATATATATATATATATATATATATATATATATATATATATATATATATATATATATATTTAAACTACGTGGTTACTTGATTTATTTTGAAAAGTATGCCTTACAAGGATAGTTTCTTATGATGTTGTATGAGTGGCAAAAGCACTTTATCGATCCAAGTTCCTCTTCCAAAATCCCATGCTACCGTAACTACTCGTTCTGCGTCAAAGCCTAGTTTTCGCAGGTCTTCCCATCTTCCCCAAGTTTGTAGAAGTCTTGACAAGCGCAGTGGTAGCTACCCTCGGTGTTGACACAGTAGTGGTTGCAACCTCCATTATTGACGTTGCACTCATTGACGTCTGCGTATGGATAGAAAAGTGAACTATTCCTTTGCAATACGTCGACACAGATACATCAGCGTTTGGAAAAGTACAACTCCTACATAAATGTCTGTGAATACACTTGAATTTCGCCATATCTCAATGGGAACAATATAAAGTCATTTTTTGCATATTGTGAAGGACTTCATTAATTCAAAAAACGAGAGTATGTCATTTCAAACAAAACGTTTACAGTCTTGAAGGCTAAGTCATTTTCCAAATGGGATATGTGAATTTCAATTTTAATGTGGAATCGGTGGAAGCATGCCCCTTGAGACAAATTCGATTCTCTTCCTATCAGTTCTTTCTGTACACACGGCACACTGCCTCAACTTGTCTTTGTTCTACCACACTTTAAGCTTATAGATTTACATATATATTATTATACACATCTTACCGTCGCAAGTGTGTCCATCCTGATCGAGAACATACCCGCCTGTACATCTGCATAGGTAACTGCCTATTGTGTTTTCACATGTCTGGTCGCATCCTCCGTTACCAATGCTGCATTCATTAACATCTGCAATGATGTCATGGACCATAGTGGACAAAAGAGAAATATCAGATCGGTTTGACTAATGCGACATGTGAATAGAATCAGTTTAACAAAAAAATTAATATAGAAAACTCCACGTGCACGCATAACCATACGTACAAAGGAAAACTCAATTCATTTCGCTGTTTTCAACATGCATCATTTAGTTCCTGATAGTTCGCACCATAACATTAGATACACTTTCTACGATTAGATTTTGTAATTACATAATTTGTTTACATACCGCCACACGACACTCCATCTTCAGTGATGTAATAGTCCTCGTCACAATAGCAGACGCCTCTTCCAGGTACATTCATACAGTGTTGTTGACAAGTCATGCTCGCACAATAATCAGGTACTAGACAAATACAAGTGAAATATAATAGATATTTTAGTCCATTTTGCCTTACATCGCGGAAAAATGAAAACTTTGACAGCGTTTGCATACAAATCTGTACGAAACATTTTGTTACATTAAATAAAATAATTCGTCTTTGGCAGCAAGAACTTATGGGCATCCCATGAAAAACAGCGTAAGGCCTTGACAAAACAACACAAACATAGAAGACGCTACGTATCAGGTTTTATCGTGACGTCACGGTACGTCAATAGAAGAGAAGATTGAATTTAGACCGAAACCAGCTTGATAGAGAGAAATGTTACAGCAACTTGTAACACATTCATTCCTAGAGGGGCTACAGGGATGATATCCAACTTACAGGTGCAAGATCTGCCGTTTCC